>NC_068356.1:147005347-147282847 GCF_020536995.1 Dreissena polymorpha | reverse complement strand
CCTCTGGTACAATACGAGGAGAATCGAACTGGAGATTATTTTATTAGAATTTATAAAAAGTGCCCCCTGCTTGAATGGAAACTATTTTGCAAACATGTTCAATCATTATTTTCGACATGGCTTAATGTGGCGTTTACTAGTGATATGCTATGATGTCTTTCTAAAGATGTTCGTAGAAGATAGTACGTACACATGTATTGAATTCGACTGTTTCCATATACTCACCCGCATGTTAATGTAAGAAGTTTGAACATATACACATTCCGTTCAATGTACATACTTGCATTTTATTATATGAGTCTTTGATAAGAAATTGTTTTGTACTATTCACAGTTTTGGTATGTGCGTTGACCTGAGTGTGATGTGTTTAATCAAAATGTCCGGTGATTGTTAAAATATTGTTAAGCAATACTGCTGAATTGATATATGCCAAAGTACTTAAATCAACATCAAAAATATAATTATATTGATAGTAATTGTATGTTAATATAAGTAAAATATGTTTAGATGTATTGCTCAAACGCATGTTATACCGCGTTTGGTGCGTATGATGTTAGCACGCGCTTACATTAGTTTGTACCAGACTAAAAGACTTTTCAAAAACCATCCGAAGCGCAAAATGACGTGTATCGCTATTGAGGTAACAATAGCCCAGTTACCTCTCATGTTTCACTTCATTCAATGCTATTTAGCAGTTTTCTCTGGTTTTCAACAAGAAGATATTTTAAAGATTTCACAAAATAGGAACTATATAAGCATATAATCGATTTTGTTGCCCCCAGGTCAGGGTCAAATTTGACCCTTGGGGCATAATTTGAACACACTAAGTAGATGACTATACAATGTGTCTACATACCTAATTGTGTAATTCCAGGCCTAATGGCATTATATTAGCAAATGTTCAATTTTGTGACCCACGGAGCAGGGTCAAATTTGACCACTGGGATAAAATTTGAACAAATTTGGTAGAGGACTATAAGATGTCACTACAGACCGAATTTGATAGCCCTAGGCCGGATGGTTATGGACAAGAAGATATTTGAAGTTTTCACACATAGGCCTTGTTTTAGCATATGTTCAATTTTGTGACCCACGGGGCAGGGTCAAATTTAACCCCAGTGAAAACAATTGAACAAATTTGGTAGAGGACTATAAGATGTAACGACAAACTAAATTTGATAGCCCTAGGCCCGATGGTTATGGACAAATGCTTTTAAAAGTTTTCACAAAATAAGCCTTATATAAGCATATGTTCAATTGTGTGACCCCCCGGGGCAGGGTCAAATTTAACCCCAGTGGCATAATTTGAACAAACTTGGTAGAGCACTATAAGATGTCACTACAAACAAAATTTGGTAGCCCTAGGCCCAATGTTAATGGACAAGAAGATTTTTAAAGTTTTCACAAAATGGGCTCCATATAAGCGTATGTTCAGTTTTGTGACCCACAGGGCAGGGTAAAATTTGAGCCCAGGGACACAATTTGAACAAACTTGGTAGAGGACTATAAGATGTCACTACATACCAAATTTGGTAGCCCTAGGCCCAATGGTTATGGACAGAAAGATTTTTAAAGTTTTTACATAATAAGCCCTTTATAAGCATATATTCAACTTAGTGACCCCCGGGGCAGTTTAAAATTTGACCCCAGGGGCATAATTTGAACAAACTAAGAAGAAACCTATTACATGTCACTACATACCAAATTTGGTAGCCCTATGTCATACGGTTATGGACAATATTTTTTTTTAATTTTCCGACAATAGGACTTATATAGGCATATGTTCAATTTTGTGACCCTCGGGGCAGGGTCAACATTAACCCCAGGGTCAAAATTTGAACAAACTTGGTAGAGGACTATAAGATATCACTACATACCAAATTTGGTAGCCCTAGACCTAAAGGATATGGACAAAAAGTTTTTAAAGCTTTCACAAAATATGCACTTTATAAGCATATATTCAATTGTGTGACCCCCAGGGCAGTTTTAAATTTGACCATGGGGCATAATTTGAACAAACTAAGAAGAGAACTATTAGATGTCACTACATACCATATTTGGTAGCCCTATGCCATACGGTTATGGACAAGAATATTTTAAAGTTTGCACAAAAAAGGCATTATATAAGCATATGTTCAATTTTGTGACCCTCGGGGCAGGGTCAAACTTGAGCCCAGGGGCATAATTTGAACAAACTTGATAGATGACTATAAGATTCCACTACATACCAAATTTGTAGCCCTAGGCCTACTTTTATAAATATGAGGTCGATATACATCGACCTCATATCGTTTAACGTCATTTTGCAATAGCATCGTTCCGACATGAATTCATGTCGGAAGCTTTAAGGGCTGCAAATTCGTATAACAGCGCAGAATAATCATGCAAAACATTATTAAAAATAAAATATATACATTATTTTACTAACTGTATTAGAAGAATATTTATAAAAACTTACAAGTAATGATATTCCAGGCCTGAGAACACTACCACTGTTCAAATTCCACACTGTTGCCATATAGGCTATTCTAGCACTGTGTATATTGAAAGTTGCATAATGTTACCTCATTGGTCAGTGATAAATACATTGTTTCTTTTTTAAAAGGATTGGATTTAGACGAAAATAATTATTTGTTAATGTTCGTGGAATGAAATATTAATTTTCAATTAAAACTTTGATCTTGCCGTGTGTGTTTATTTACGTTGTTATTAATGTTATGCTTATATTTTTTGTCTTTATTTAAGACTTATAACATGTAGCCCTTTGTGTTAACTGATTTTAGCAAACGATTAGAACCTTAAGACACGGAAATGTGCTAAAGTGACACATTCAGTTAAAGGTTTAATGTAAAGAATAATTAATGAATTATTTATTTTTGTTATATATAAAAAATTTGCCTTGTAAAATTCGATATTTGAAAAGGTGTTTAGTCTTGAACAAGATGTGGTTAAAAGTAATAACCGCCTGTCGCGGGTATTGATAATTTCAATACCTGTAAACATTTTCAATAATGTATAATAAACTGAATAGTTGATGAATTATCACTTTGTCTAATTAAAAAGAAATCAACTACAAAATTGATTTATTCTCTTTTTATTTATAAACGTATAAACTCCATAAAGTATTAATTTATTTGTCCTTTGCAATCAAATCCCCAAATACGTAAAAGAAGCATTGAAACTTTAGGTCATACTGTCATTTTGATCAGCAATAAATTGAACAAAAATCGAAAGGTTAAACTTTTATATCTTGATTGAACAGATAAAGCACGACATCAAAGACCAATCGATTAAAACATTGAATCATACACGCACGCACACAGCCACACATGCACAAATACATGCACGGACGCGCACACACACAGTCATACTCACGCACGCACGCACGCGCGTATGCATGTACATGCTTATACAAAATACGAATGGCTTTTAAAACAGTATAAACCCCAAGGAGAAACGATAGTCATAAAGTCACACATAAAAGCCCCATTCCACAAAATACTAAAAACATATTACATGACTGTATTACAGAGAGATTGTACGCTATTCACTTTAAATGTGTCTTATTTAAGAAGTGTTTTTTATGTACGCTGGCATGTAGGAAGACTTCAATCAATGAACACAACAAGTCAATACAAATCTCAAATTAACGGAAGTGTTCGCATGAAACGTTAAGTATGTAGCAATATTCAATTATCGGAATCCAGGCACAAAAATCAACTTATTCGACTATGCATTCCGATGTGGGGTTTTGTTCGTGAACAATTTAGATATTTACAGGAACACACTAATTGTCAAGCATGTTGATGCAATAGTCCTATCAGTGTGTTTTTTCTTAACTGTTTATAACCACCTTTTTAAGTATATCGAGGCGCAGCGACAATTGCTTGATTTTTGCTGCAAACCCACCTGGTTGCTTTGCGTTAATGTCATAAACATATCCAGGAAATGCGTGATGGTAACGCCCGGGTACACTCTTGAAGAGTTGTTCATTGTGCAATAGCTCACTGCTCCTACTCACGTTTGTATCTCGGTTACAGTCCCTGTACCGATGTCGATATATTTCGTGCTGGATAACATTGGAATCGAACACCGAATCTAATGCCTCATCGAACGGACCGATGATCTGACTGCACCTTTGAATCGTTAGGTCCGTGTAACGACCTTTTGCTGCATCGAGCAAATCTTTGAACAGTCTGTTCAAAATCTCATTCATGAAATCTATAGGGAGATTTCGACCTACACCCCCTGCATAATTAACAGTTCTGTTGTGAATAAGGTCATGGCGCAGTTTTTCTGGTAGCCATCCATTGACATCCGCTAGAAGTCGATGGGCTAAAATAAAGTATTTTGGATGTCTTTGCCAAAAGAAGTGCACCAGATCAAACTTCCAAACAGTCAGCATTGCATAACCGTCCGCTTCTCTGACTGCATCTCTTCGGCACAACAAATTAAGACCGCACCAAAGTAAAGATTTCGTGTATTTTTTTGAAGTCCACATTTGGACGGATGTCTTTACTTTGTTTTTTTACTTTTCCCTTTTTTCCCTTTTAACCGCTGATACTACGACAGTTATCAGTGCAGAACCAGCGGCGTTTTGGTGGATTAACTGGATTTACGGGGTCAATTCTAAGGCAACGCATATGGTTCCATTCTACCTATGTACATATTGCCTCTGCTGCGCAGCCAATCATAGCTTCATTTGTTCCAAGGTCAATGCGACAATTGCAGTACTGGTATGGTACAATTTGTTGGTTTTGATATTCAGTAGAACAGTACCATGGTGATTGTATTTTGTCTGGGTCGACTCCTACACACGCATAATGGAACAATCCACCACGTGCACATTGGCTGCGACATTCGCAACCGATCATGTCTTCATCACTTTGCTCGCCACAACAAATGACATGCTCGTCTGTGAAATCTTCGCGCGTCAATTTAGAAACGTCAAGTGTCTGCCAAACTTCGTTTACAACTGTTGCTGTGATGGCATCAAAGTACTCTTGTTTGTAAATGTTACTGGCAGACTCTATACCATCAGGTTCAGTTTGCGG
Source organism: Dreissena polymorpha (assembly GCF_020536995.1). Classification (NCBI taxonomy): domain Eukaryota; kingdom Metazoa; phylum Mollusca; class Bivalvia; order Myida; family Dreissenidae; genus Dreissena; species Dreissena polymorpha. Next base: position 147,277,793 of record NC_068356.1, on the reverse strand, counting down.
TCTATCAGAAGGACTGTTCATGTTTAAATGCTCCATTAAAAGCAAGCACACAAATCCTTCCACTATTGTCGCCATAAGTTCCCATGCATGCTATAAGCATTCAGAAATATCGCTGCGAACCTGTCGCAAATTGAATAGGTTTTTCAGTTGGCATATTGTCCCCCTTTCGGCTGGACTAGACTGCTAGAAGATTATTATTATGTAAGTTTTTTTATTAGTTCATGTACGTTTATGTACGTTTTGTAAATCTTTGAGTGTGAGCGGGTGTGTATGGAAGTGTGGGTGCGTGTGTCCGTGCGGGCGTGCGTGCTTTTTGTTTCTGTTTTATTAATTCTTCTGAAAATATGTTGACTTAATGTGCCTCATATGGCGTTTCGGATTAAAATAAACACCTACAATATCTTCTTTGAATACAAGATTAAGTATTATTCTTTGTTTGCAAACAAACACCTATATTCTTAAATGATACCTTTCATGATGTTGTGCAAATAAATATTGGCGTATACAACTGATGGTATTTACACACACATAAAGGTTTCATTAATTAAAAGAGTACATAAAGTACTGCTGTGGTTTTGTTGTACAACAATTGGTTATTTGTAACCTAGGAACAATTATTTTCGTTCAAATTTGTTCAACGTAATTCTGTAACCGACAAAAGCACTGTGAGTGTTGTTTATGTTTATTTTCAAAATCTTCAAAAGTGGTTTAAAAGCGCATTTTTGACACATTTAAAGGGTAATCGCTAACATTCATGTCTAATTAGTGCTTATTTTATGCTTAAGCAAAGATTTAACAAGAAAAATTAATAAGTTGAAATCAATTTGCTATAGGAAAACTACGCTAGACGTTTAGACCTAATCGGTAGATTACCTCTAATTATTTGGACTAGCCCTAGGCCAAATGGTTATGGACGAGAATATTTTGAAAGTTTTCACTAAATAGGCTTTATATAAGCACATTTTCAATTTCGTTACCCCCGGGGCAGGGTCATATTTGACCCCAGGGGCATAATTTGAACAAATTTGAAAGAGGTTCACCCCAGGAACATTCCTGCGAAATTTCATCAGAATTGGACCAGTTTAAAGAAAATGTTAACGCACGCACGACGGACACAGGATCATGACATAAGCACCGCTGGCCTTTGGCCAGTGAAGCTAAAAACGAATCTATTATTAAGAGTATTTTGAGGTCAATATTAACATAAATATGTTAAAAGCATTTTTATTACAACCTTGTGCCCATATAATAGCTATAGCACGTATCGTTCGTGAAGTACTTATTATACGAATGTGTAACGTAATTACATATTGAAATGTAAACTTCCAGTTGTTTGGAACGCATGTTTGATCCCAGATAAGGAAGGGAGCAGTCAACACACTTGTTGTCAGGTATATTAATCTCGAAATATACAGTTTGTTCTGAAACGTTTGTTAGCCACGAAATCCACAGTAGAATGTAAAGAGTCTAACATCAGAGATCGCTTCATGAACGATATCGGTATTTGAATTGGATTTCAAATCTGATTCGATCTGATCAGACCTTTTTGTCAAGCCTCGTCAAAGTGGTGATCTAAGCAATTTTAGAAAATTCACAATTTTTAATTGATGAACATGCTCATTTCAAATGAATCGTATGATATCGTGTTCAATTGATGCATCTGCGACAAATCTCATCTAATCGCGCCCCAGTAGAAGATGTTTATTCCCACGATCACGATGGTCTCCTCGATTGAAAATATAATCATTAAATGAAGCGTGAAAAACAATGAACACATTCAACTCACACACCCGATATTGAGAAGGTCACAATAACTTAAGACAATTATTATAATTTAAAGATCGATGATAGTAATGTCCTCGGTATCGGCGAATTCGAAATAACTAGGTTCAGCTGTATAAGATTCAAATGTCGTACTATTCAATCTTTAAACAACGAGGAGCGTTCAATATAAATATGTAAAGATATTATTTCTATCATAAATGCAATGTTTATTACAAAAAAAAAAAGAAATTGGAAGCGAACAAATTTACACCATAGAGACAACTAATGTCTCTTTTTTGCAGAATGAAACACATATATTTATCTTTAATTGAATCAGCACTGGCTACGTGTGTGTTGATGAGTGAGTAGTGCGTTTGGGTGGATGAGTGAATGAGTTTTGGTGGATGAGGGAGTGCGTGCGTTTGGGTGGATGAGTGAATGAGTTTGAGTGGACGAGAGAGTGAGTGCGTTTGGGTAGGTGAGGGAGTTATTACGTGTGGGTAGATGAGTGAGTGAGCGCGTTTGGGTGGATGAGTAAATGAGTTTGTGTGGATGAGGGAGTGAGTGCGTCAGGGAGAATGAGGGAGTGAGTGCGTTTGGCTGGATGACGGAGTGAGTGCGTTTGAGTGGATGAGAAAGTGAGTGCGTTAGGGTGGATGAAGGGGCGAGTGCTTTTGGGTAGATGAGAGAGAGTGAGTGCGTTTGGGTCGATTAGGAAGTGAGTGCGTTTGGGTAGATTAGGGAGTTAGTGCGTTTGGGTGGATGAGTAAGTGAGTGCTTTTATGTGGATGAGGGAGTGAGTGCGTTTGGGTGTATGAGTGAATGAGCGTGTTTGGGTGGATGAGGGAGTGAGTGCTTTTGGGTGAATGAGGAAGTGAGTTTGGGTGGATGAGGAAGTGAGTTCCTTTTGGTGGATAAGTGAGTGAATGAGTGAGTTAGTGCGTGATTACGTGAGTGCGTGAGATAGTGTAAGATTGAGTGCAAGAGTGCGTTGGGTGGATGAGTGAGAGAATGAATGAGTGAGTGTGTTAGTGCGTTTGGATGGTTGAGTGAGTGAGAGTTTAGGGGCGTTAGTGTTAATGAGTTAGTGAGTGAATTAGTAAGGGAGTGAAATGTTAAGTAACTTAGAGAGTAAGTGGTTGAGTAATTGAACGGATCAGTGGGTGAATGAGTGAATGGATTGGTATGTTGAGTAAGTGAGCGAGCGAGCGCGCGATTGTGTTACTGATCGAGTGAGTGAGTGCGCGAGAGAAGGAGTGAGAGAGAGAGAGTAACTGAATTGTACAAACCTGATGTAAGAAAAATAATCCAACGACAAACAATTCTTAAACCGAACCTGTCTGCTTCTTGACAGATTATCAATTATCAGATGTTACATATAAATAAACGCTTTTTTAATAACAAGCAAAATGTAGCCTCTTCTTATGTTAAAATCTATTGGAGCGAATCACTTTTAACAACCTTCACTAATTAAGATAATGAAATGCACACGTATCCGTATACAACACTCAGTAAGTTATCTTTTTTAAATCGACTTTTACGCGCAGATATTACAGTACAGTTGTTAAGTGTCCGTGCGAGGGTTTGAAGTTTGTCTCGTGAGCGAGCGCACGTGATCGTATCAGTGATTCATCGGCACGGGTTGTCATTCACCGGCACGTGGTTCAATTGAATGCTCATCGAATGCAACTAAGTAGGCGAATGCTGTACTCATGAAAAACATCCGCTGTAAAGCAAAAACAAAACATCTAACAATAATAACAAATGATGATAAAGCTCGATTTTCCTACATATACACCAGTATTTCAGTCATTTATAATGAGTAATCTGGTTACTCAGTACTATTTGCAAAATACTTATTCTAGTAACTAAATACTGCATTTTATAAATATAGCTGGGGGAGTATTGTCGTAAACCGAAATGCACTGGTCAAAACACCACACAAGTTATAGGGTCGGCTAGAAATTCGAACGACAAAAGCAACAATTAATAGTGTGATGTTACTACAATTGTTTTTGCTGCTGCTAATAATACCGCAATGAATGCTGCAGCGATGATTACTTGTATCACTACCACAATACCACTGTCAATTACCAATATACACTTCACAAGCATTATCAACAACAACAACAACAGCAGCAACAACAGTAACAGAAACAGCAGCAACAGCAACATCACAGCAGACTGCAGAAACTACTCACCTTGTGAAAAGACACGTAACCTGATATCGCACATATCTGTTTGGAATCCACGTTGAATTAAGTCAAAATGCATTTATTTTCAATAAAATGAAGTCACAATCTTATGTTTAAGCCAACCTTGTCACTGTGCCTGGTACATTACTAATGACAGCGATGGCAAGTTGTCAATGCAGCAAAATGCAGTTAAATTAATCATTTAGAGAAAAAAAGTGGACTTTCCGAACAATTTGCGTATTCGCTCATGGAACATGTCACATTTCGCATCAACAATTTCTACATATGACAAGCAGGGACGACCTCAATCTGTTTATGCCCACGCCGTTTGTAAAAATTGTACACCTGTTAATATTGTGCAATCGGGTACAATTTAATGATTAAAAAAGTCAATTATTGTAGCACGTGAATTCGATAAAAAAATAAATCGCGAATGAAAAAACATGACAACAATCCTGAATTGTGGTAATGTATATAGCAGATAATTCGGATTTGACATTACATATGGTGATCATATGTTGTTAATATTGTGTAAATTTAGAAGTTTCTCCAGTAATTGTGTAATATTAAAGATCGCCAATTTGTGATGGAATAAAATAAAAATGTCTACAATACCCACATCTTAATAGGCTTTTGATACCAACTGCAATGCAATTTAAATCACAATTCAATCATAATGAATGTTTTTTATTTCGCGGCATTGCACAATCGATACAAGATAACGCCTGTTGCAGATAAAAAGGTAATTTACCTTTATCGTAAAATCGCCGTATATGTATTTGTTCTTTTCAAACCACAGCGCAGAGTTCCTAGCATATGTACATCTCAGAAAACCCTGTCACTAGTATACATACCAAGGCATGATGATGAATTCATTTAAACGTAGCTCCGTCCTTAGGTCAGTAGGTTAGTGAACTTTTCATCATTAAACTTCATGGGTTTATAAACATGTATATCTATTTGGAGATGTCCATGTTTACGAACAATGGCCGTAATTACATATAGCATAGACTCATTTTCGTATGGCGAGTTTCAATTTCAGTTAGTTTGGCGTTAGATATTTCTTACGGGACCGGCCCCAGCCACTTTAATACCAAAACCAATGCAGTTGAATAAACGTTAGAACAATAACACCTCACGCGCCGACTTACTTTAAAGTATATTTAAGGCGCTCGCTACAACATTTGGAATCAAAGCGCTGAAGGCACTAAAGTTGTTCGCTATTACATAATCTTAGACGCAACTCGCAAGTTTGAAATGAACACACGCCATTCAAATGTATAAAGAGTGTGTCATAACACACCGGTGGAGATGTGTATGCACTTTTTATCATCCTATTTATGTTATAGAGATAAATTATACACAATAACAACAACATGGTTCTATGCTTGACGTTCTGAAAGTATAGAAAGTATGATGAAACTGGTATAATGAGAACCAAATATAAAGAAAATTTGCAATCACTATCATATTCAATGAATATTGTTGGAGTTTCGCATACCTATCACACAAAAAAGATGAATTTGCATGATTAAAATTCCCTGAACAAACTTTGTGATTTTTGAAATGATATACAAATTCAAAATATACAATACGATATTTGATGAAAATAAATAAAAAAGAAATCTGCGAGGAATACTTTTTACTCACGAATTAGGTAGTCATAAAGACAGCCCTGTTGACCTGTACTTTGTTGTTCATGCATTACTTGTTACCCGAGCAGTTCACAAGGTTGCAAACAGTCTCTGACCCTAGTATGGGTATAGGACACTAATGAGCCTTTTCGGCGTAGCTGTTGACCCAGCTGTTCGCCTTAAATGACATTTACATAACGCCAGCAGACAAGAATGAATATATTCGAATATTTCACGGGTGCTTATTTTTAATAATATTATTATTATCATTATGTTCTTGTTGTTGTTGGTGGTGCTATTATTTGTGTTATTCGTGGTTTCGTTTTTATTCACGAACATCATTCATGTATAGTAAGTAACGCCTTCCGACTACACTTCAATACTCGTCAAATAACAATCGCCTCTCTATTTCCCTTCTTCCGCGTAAAGGATGGATATCCGGCTTGTTCTCTCAAATAATATTTTTTGTTTCAAGCATTTATATTTTATGCGTAGGAACTATAAGTAAAACGCAAATGTTTTGTATACCGTAATTACCCTAAGTTTTCGGACACTTACACATTTTTTTCGTGTCCAAACATTTAGATACGAATAATTCAAAAAGTACGAGTGTCCGAAAATTTAGAGACATGTATGCTTTTCTTTGGATGTTTGTCTATTATTGTGTTGAAAAAAAAAACAATTCATAAATGTGCAATTATTGTATTGTGTTGTACTCAACTTTCTCTGCTTTAAATAAAAGTAAAACTTCACTTATTTGCAATCACTCTCCTGAAATGGTATATAAAACGTTATAAAATAATCATATTGCTTTTTGAGTACGATATCATTTGGAATGCTGTTAGGTGAAACAATTGTTTATTACCGGTATACATGGTTAACTACCCCATAACGCAAGGGTAATGGTCCATTGCCCTCAGGGTATTCTATGCCAGGTTTTATGACCTAAAGCCGGTTGTAAAACTCCATGATCGAAGGGTCCTAGATAGGCGGAAACAGGACAGAAATCTTGTAATATACGAATAATTGGAATCATTAATCATGGACGAAAACCCGTCTGCACGAAAAAATAGAGTCACGAAAAATAATAATTCTGGCTAAATGGTGGGTGTCCGAAAACTTGTAGTGTCCGAAACCTTAGAGTAATTACGGTAAGTTAAATGATATCGTATTGAAATCAGAATATATTTTTAAATCGAAAGTGAATTCGTTCATTTTAAAAAGGGACCTAAACATGTGGGTATGTACTTAAAGTATGTACATTGTGTGTATAATAAGATTATAATAGTGATTCTTTTGTCACGTTAACCAGATGAAGAAAATAATGTAATTAACATACCAATATGTGCAATGTCTTAATTTGGAATATGAATTTATTTTTACCATCTCTGACTTCTAAGGGATTTCCCTCATGACTTTCTTAAATAACTTGTTTGAATGCAGTTGAAATGTTTGTTAGAAAAGTAAAGATAACTTGTGTTATTGTTAAGAACACATGGTGGAGTTTATACTGAATGCCGTTAAGATTTGAACTAACGTGTTTTTTTGTAAATTTAAGTCCCCACCTAGATACATGTTAAAAGTTTATTATGACTATGAAACGTATTCGTACGTTCATCGTAACATTGAAACGTTAAACCAGGAATGGTTTGCAAATATGTAGAAAAAATATCTTGTTAATGAAATACCAAATTGAATCTGCCAGTTATGGTTTGAAAATAAAAATTCCAGGTAAAGCAATTCATAACTTCCAACTGAAACGCCACATAACTCATGTATTACTATCATGTATTATGATTGCCTAATTCAATCCAATACTGACATGCATTTACTGTTTCAAATTATTTCAATTATTAAAAAAAAGTACATTCTTTCAATAAAAGTAAATTCATTTAAAACAAGTTCCATAATGGTTTACGTTTTCGCTCATCGTACCGTCGCGGCGGTCAGCGATTCTCCCATGGATTGGCGTTTTTGTTATGTGATAATGATATTTTGCGACCCTGGCGTATGTTTGTTTATGCTTGAAATATGATTCATGCTGGTGAGACGTATTCTTATGTGCTTCACCTTAATCGTATAACTATTCCTGTTAACGAATGCATCATAAGTTTAATTAACTAGCGTATCTAGTTTATGGCGGGGGTTTTCTCACAATGACTTTATCAACAATGCTAACTTAAGATTTACGTCTGTTTATGAATGCCTTTTGCATTTTGACATGTTACGTTTTCTGGTGGTGTTTTAATTCTAAGACTTCTTTCAAACATTAAATCTGGTGGAGAGTAATCCTTGTCGCTTTTGCATTCCTTCCTATTGACAGTTTTCATTGTTTAATTAGAGGATTAATGCATGCTTTAGCCAGATCGTTCGCTTGTGATGTTGAACCCCATACTTGTTCGCCAATAATAATTATACATTGGTGTGTTGATGTGTTGGTTGCTAAACGGTGCTCAGATGTCCGATTTTTACATGCTTAAAATCGAAATTAATATAATAAGATATAATAATATTTCCAGTTGAATACGTTTCTTACTGCGTATTTTAGAGTACTTTGAATCGGCGTAAGAGTTATTTCATCTCACTTTTGTATCTCTTAGGTATCCTAATTAATTGCACTGGTTCAGTATTGTGTTGCTGGGACGCTGACATGCACGAAATACAGTTTTTTCATACGTCATCCATGCTTTTGTTTATACATGACAAACGCATGTTGTCCTTATAAACTTGAGCTAGATTTACAACTTCGGGTTTTAACACTTCCGCATACACAGTTTTGAGCCACGGAGTACTACACAGTATTCATTTATCTTCGCTGTGGTAGTTCATCAGTAATAGGCTGGTACCGTTGATATATAGGGTTGTTTTGCAGCGATTATTTATGCCGCGAGTTATGTTTGTTAATGTAATTTAATGTTGGTCTTGTGAATCCGGTCAATATTTATGTGATGTTGTATGTAATCATCGCATACTTTCAAGTTGGGAAGATTGTATTAGATTCATGTTGTTAAAAACAATCCATTCATTAGATTTGTGAGATGTTATTATTGTGTAATGCGACACGAACTTGTACAGATAAAAGTGTTGGCATCCGAAGACACTTATCAAAGCCTCGCGTTCTGTTTGTGAATATCACTGTTGAACAGAGTTAAATGCGCGGCTACCATGCATGCACAACGAATCGGTTTTCCTCTATAAACGTTACTGAAAGCCTGTAAATGCCAATGCGACTCTCAACTATTCGGGTCTATGGCACATTTTAAATGTCATCAATTGTAAAATGACACCGGAGAAAATAATACGGTAATAAAACTGCTTTCAAAATTATTTTAAAACCAATCATACGTACATATATAACAGGGTTAATACCGATATATCGTAAATAGATGCTTGCAGTTTAATTCGGCATTATCCGGGAAGCAAACACATTCATGTACGCATACGATTTGCATACACCATATTTGGAATGCGAGATCGCGATTTAAATTTGCAAAAGGTGTCATACGGCATTAAAGTTTAATGTGATGTTTCGAAATAAATAAACAAATAACAATAAAAGGTTGCGTAATGGATATTGTATTCGCTTACCAGCTGAGATCGAATCTGGATCGTTCTAGGAGCGTTCTCAAGATCTTCCATAATACTAAGGACTGTTTCTGCGTATGAGGCGGACTTAAGTACCTACATTAGAAGACAGCCAGCCAGACAGCCAGACAGACAGCCAGACAGCCATCAAGCCAGCAAGCCAGACAGCCAGACAGCCAGCCAGCCAGCCAGACGGGCAGAGAGACAGACAGACAGACAGCCCGACGGACAGACAGACGGACGGACGGACAGACAGACAGACAGACAGACAGACAGACAGACAGACAGACAGACAGGCAGACAGACAGACAGGCAGGCAGGCATGCAGGCAGGCATGCAGGCAGGCAGGCATGCAGACAGACAGACAGACAGACAGACAGACAGACAGACAGACAGACAGACAGACAGACAGACACACAGCCAGCCAGCCAGACGGACAGAGAGACAGACAGACAGACAGACAGACAGACCGACGGACGGACGGATGGACGGACGGGCGGACGGACGGACGGACAGACAGACAGACAGACAGACAGACAGACAGACAGACAGACAGACAGACAGACAGACAGACAGACAGATAGACAGACAGACAGACAGACAGACAGACACACAGACAGACAGACAGACAGATAGGCAGGCAGGCAGACAGGCAGGAAGGAAGGCAGGCAGGCATGCAGACACACAGACAAATAGACATACAGGCAGACAGACTGACAGACTGACAGACTAACAGACTGACAGACTGACAGACAGACAAACAGACAGACAGACAGACAGTTGATTCAGACTTAAACAGCAGCACGTCGTCTTCATACTCAAATATACACTTTATATGCTGTCACTTAAAATACTAAAAACAACATAACAGAAATGATCTTACTATGCTGATGTTAGGAATTCATTAATTCCAAAGTATTATAGATCTCGCCCAAATATGTTCAAGTTTATCGTTCAAGTTTATCGAACTACTTCATAGTGCACATAAAATAGTGCTAAGAAAACTAGCCATGTTTTGTTTAAAATACGAGAAAATGCGAGAAAATGTCTTATATATGTACGATATGATATCTTTTTCACAAAGACAATATTCTTATAATTATGTTATGCGTGTTGCAATTACTAAACTACATTTTTACATTATGTAATGACTATGTAGTAACCTCATCCATGTGACATCCTCACTAAAACATATTGTTTTTCACTCCTTTAAAATGATATTTCTTCGAAATGATGTATGTTTTGTATTTAATTTAACGCATGCTGTTATTGCTTATGTATGTTATGACGATGAGCTGTATATGCCTAAGTCAAAACAAACTATTCTGTTCCGATCTGTTCATAACACTTTATCACATTAAAAGTCAAGTAAAAATACAAATAAAAACACTCGATGGCAAGAACCTGAACATTCCATCCAGGGGTGATGAAATTTATTAAACAGTATTGTTTGGGAATTTATATGCAGATGGTTGAATACTAAATATACGGTTTTTTGTTCTTAAATCAGTGAAACAGCGGAATATACATATAAACTCGTTTTCGTTTTGTAAATTAACCTCATTACAACATAAACAATAAAGTTTATTTCGTAGAATGTTGTTTTGAGCGTATCTGTCAGTTTGGAATATCAATGGGTTTGAAGAGACTCTTAACCATACAAAAAGTAACACAGACATCTAGTACGTAAGTTTAAATATTCTGCATATTCCAAAGATGTTTTACAAATTTCATACATATCAACTACACAACTATTATACATTTTACCATTACAACTCGTTTAAAATTATCAACAAGTAAATATTGGAACTCTTTAACAACACTATTTAATTGCACGATGTTTAAAATGCATATCCAAATCCATTAGTATTAAACAAGTTTATGTCATTGGTTACTCTGCTTGTATCACCTGTATTACAATCGTTTACAGATTCTTTGTAAATAATTCGCATGATGCCATTTTAATAGTTTATACATTAGAACTAATACATGCTAATTTAAAAAACCTAATTTTATACTATGGTTTCTACCTAATTCTTCATAAACATTAATATTACGTGTTCATATGTTTACCTAAAGAAATCGTTTGCAATATTGAAAATTATATGAGCAATATCATCATATTTTGTAAAACCCACTTACTTTAATATGCATAATTTAGTATAGAACCCACAAAGGAGTTGAACAACTGACACAATTTGTTTATGTCAGTCATTGCATTGTGTAAATAATATACAAATTATACATGTTTATGTTAAAGCTTCAATCAAAATTTAACACTAAGCCTAAAAAGTTAAAATAATCATCAACTTCAATGTCTTACTTGCTTAATTTGCTGAGGCTGTCTTAGATAACTTCAACATAATTAACTGTTTAATTGTTTGTTAATACGTCAATGAAAGCTACCATTCCTTGACTATCACACCCTTTCGTTAGTGCATATAATATTAGCCCATAGACCGCGACATGCGGCATGACAGGTTATCTTAAAGAAAATTAGTATTAAGTGTATGTGATGTCGTTTACTAGAGGCTTCAATTACATTGCAGGACATTTAATCACGCTGGTCGGCCCCGAGCTCCTTTATTGCTACCCGGGTCAAATCTCCGCTGCCGGCGCATTTGAGTTAGGTAAAAACGTATGTTTTCTTAGGCATGTTAGTTCAATTGTTTGCTATATATGGTTACATAAACAAACCAACAGAAAAAAATAGGTATTTATAAATATCGATTTGACATGTATTCCAAAGCCTAAATGACGCGTTATCATCCAGCAACCCATGTCACCACGTGCTCGTAATGAATACATGATGTCCACTCTGCTGGGTATTAGATTCAATTTATATGCATGCTAACTTTTCCCCAAACAACCGAAATATTATATCAGGAATAAGAAATGTTATGATTGTCGCCATCCCTAGTTCCGTATAAAGAATTTGGCAACCATGTGTGTGCATGTAAGCAAATTAAAAAGTAATCGTCATCGAATGGTTAAACGTGATGAATATTTCAATAAAATAATGATTATGTAGTTTGATGCTAACGCTTAAGTAGGTAAATCTTTTTTTCGAAATATATACACAACTAAGCTATTTAATATTCAAACGACAATTTTACTTACATTATTGTAGAGATGGCGGAAGGTGCTCCATGGTGTGATAAGTCGGATGATGAACGTATCCCACGCGGCCTTTACAGTCGTCACTCTCTAGTAAGTATGGGTGTATGTATAGTTCACGTAGGAGTTGTAAGTGCTGGTGAATGTGCAGTGTGTAACGTCATCCAAGTCATCTTAACACTTGTTGAAAAACATGTTCAAGTTACACGTACAACACATCCATGTCTTGTGTACACTTCAATTTATCTTAATAACCTGCTTAAAATGTGTTAAAACAATTTCCAAGTGACCTGAACAACAATACATTGTACATAAAGTGGTCGAGTCTTTTCTAATGAATATCAACATACATTGCATCAGTTGTTTAATTCATAACCCCTTACATATCTTGTATCCAATGATGTCCATAATTACTGGTAACTTACGTTAATGTTGCTGCGATTGACCTACTCAGTGTATACACTGACAGATAAGTATGCTGACTGTAAGGACTTCAATAACAGTGTCTGCATATTGTGTTACACTGTGACGCAACCTTGACGCATTTTCTTAATTTATTTAGTGAAAACAATGCATAGCTATTCGAATTCTATTATTCAAAATATTGATTTAGAGACTGTTCTGTACCACAACATTTGCTGTTATTACATTACTGCTTGAGTTGTATCATTCAACATTTTAAGTTTTTCTCAGCAACAATATTTGCTGTTAATTAAAACTCATCCGACAACCGTCTGGCTTTTCGGTATATAAAGCAGGCTAAATTCTGTGTAGAGGAGTTCGGCAATAGAATGCGTCGTTATTCCACAAAATAACGCAACATGTACACGTACATTTTTAAGCACTGTTGTATGTTTGGTTCAAGGTAGAGTTGTATAAATTGATGTATGTGTATTTCACGAAGAATTTAGTATGCGCAGTAAGTGCATAAGTACTGGTGTATGTGCAGTTCACGAATGCTTTATACGTACTGGTGTATCCGCAGTTCACGTATACTTCATACGTACTGGGGTATGTGTAGTTCAAGTATATTTTATACGTATTGGGGTATGTGTAGTTCACGTATACTTAATACGTACTGGTGTATATGTAGTTCACGTATACTTCATACGTACTGGTGTATATGTAGTTCACGTATACTTTATACGTATTGGGTATGTGTAGTTCACGTATACTTCATACGTACTGGTGTATATGTAGTTCACGTATACTTCATACGGATTGGGATATGTGTAGTTATCGTATACTAAATACGTACTGGTGTATATGTAGTTCACGTATACTTCATACGTACTGGTGTATATGTAGTTCACGTTTACTTCATACGTACTGGGGTATATGTAGTTCACGTATACTTCATACGTACTGGGGTATATGTAGTTCACGTATACTTCATACGTACTTGGGTATGTGTAGTTCACGTATACTTAACATGTACTGTTGTATGTGCAGTTAACGTAAACTTCATACGTACTGGGGAATGTGCAGTTCATGTATACTTTATACGACTTCCTACTTCGTCGTACGGTTGAAAATACGTAAACCAAACACATGTCTTCAATATTTCCTTAGAAAATAATAATTACCAAAGTCGAGCGTATGGAAATATAACGTACTTTGATGAACACTTCCGCTGTAATAAATGTACTCATTACTCAAACTTTAAATGCCGGTGTTTTCGTTTTGTATTCCGATACTTAATATTCTTACACAATTAATAATGATAAACACATGCACACATTGTATTTACTTATTTATTGAAATGTAAACATAATGAAACATCTCTCTCTCTCTCTCATAATGACATAAATGTTGATATGATGTTTAAGTTACACATTAATGTTTCCCACAATGTCATTGTTGTCCGCATTTAAAGATTCAGTGTGAAAATGCCTCCGTAGAGATATGCACCGTGATGAACTGCCTGGGGTATGGACTGGAGATAAGACAGGCGCGGAGAAATGCCTACAGGGAGCGGGATAGGCTGTTGAATGAACGGACGCGTAGAACAATATTAATAACAACGGGAAGCAATGCAGAGGGATTAACAGGCATATTTGAAAGTGACATAGATCAAATGCATGAAATAAAAGGCATCATGTGTTTAGAAGAAGGTGTTAATTCTGACATATTACCCAATGGCACTATAGTATTTCCATTAAATAGCGACTTGTGCTACCACGGACACTGTAAGCTTTATTTACTTGAGCGACTTGGTTCAATCATTTCAAAAAAATTGCGCGATTTCATGTGCGATGATGAAAATGGACATGTTCTGTTGAGTAGTGCTTTATTTTTTGATTTTTACGATCACATGGAAAATAATGTTCCTGGACAGGTGTTATATGAACGCGCAGGGCCATCAAAGCCGTCTTCATTTGGGCCAATGCATAGAGACACGGTCCCTTCTTTACGCTGTCACTGTCCTGGAATTCTATTGAGATGGGCAGAACGTAGTCGTCATTGGCCACCACCGGATATCGTTCAAAAAGTCGTAACCATGGGAGCATTTGTGGTACCTGTTGGATTTAAGGGTAGCGAATATCAACATTTTGAATGGAGGATTTGTTTTAATGCGGGTGAGAATGAACTTGTGAGCAATCTTAATAACACCCAGGTGTACATTTATGTTATATTGAAAATGGTGGTTAAAGATGTGTTAAAGCCAGTAAAGAAAGAAATTACATCATACACAGTGAAAAACATAGTTTTTTGGTTAGCGGAAAACAATCAACAAGCACGATTCGGTGAAAGTAGTTTGTTTTATTGGCTTCGGGAAGGACTAAAACAACTTAGAACGGCAATATTAATGATCCATCTGCCCTATTATATGATACCAGAAAGGAACATAATGGCGGCTTGCGGACTTGATGAAGAGCAAAAGAATACCTTTGTAAAAACTATTACTGACATGATGAACGAAGGTCAGAAGATATTACTTAGATTGCCGAAGCTACGGATGGCCATAATAGCGCACCCAGAACCACTGATGTGGTATAGCAAGAAGAGAGTGGAGCTTGAACTGGTAAACCTGCAGTACACAAACAGATCAATGCAGTGCCTGTTTAATAATGGCGTGGTAAACACATCATTTCTATGGGATCCTATCTCGCAGGCGCTAGAGAAACGTCAAATTGAGATAGTGGAAGAGGTCGTTCAAAGGATGAATTTGGAAGGAAGTTGGTTTCTTGATCTAGCGGAGATAGGTATAACGATGATGAAGTAATTTCCGTAGTATGAAATGGGCGAACATGACAATAACGCTCTTTATAATACTTTGTCTAGTCTTCAAAAGATGTATTTATGAATTATTGTTTCTATGTGTATGTCTTTGTAAAGCTGATACCTTTAAACGACAAATGTTGTAAAGTACATAAGTAATCACTCGTTTCAACAGACCGTCTATACGGACATATTCCTTGACAGTATTGATACATATGTCGCTATTTCTTGTTTACCAGTATCTGCCCAAAGTGCTGAAATGTCTTGGGTCATTTTTTCACTTATGAACATGTATGGTAATCAAAGTGTGTCAGTCTGTTCTCCCATTGTATAATAATGCAATGACAACTGATTTATACCGTGGGATTATTGCAATTCCTACGGCTTCGGTCCATATACGGTTTGTGGCTGCCTGGCTGGTCACTATAATGCCATAGGGACCTCAGTGGAGTTTACTATTTCTTAAATATTCGCTGACGACGTGGTCTTATTTTATGAAACACAGGATGGTCTTCAAGTTAACGTTGAACAAAAACCAAGGGAAAGGGTATCCCGGAAAATAGGGCGGGACAAATAGTAAAACGATCAGATTTACATATACAGGTTAAGCTTTAAAAAGTGTAAACAATTGCAACCACCTTGGAATTTTTTTTAAGCGGCTGATCATTTGTGACAGCAACAAATACATTATTTGGCAAAGCATTAAAAGCAATGCATTCCTAGTTTACCTGAACAAAAAACATGGGCGTTAATATAAATAACATCTTTAACGTTTTAAACGCAAACGTATTATCAGGTTTGAATTTAAACGTTTAAAAAAGACTAGGAAATGTTAAAATAATAACCATTTCATTAGGGCTATATGCCGAAAATGGTCGATATCTTTTGTTCTAACAGATATATTAGCCAAAAGCCTTGTTTTTTTTATCTAAGTACTGTGAAAAACAGGGATATTGTATTCGTAAAAATTATGCATAATTACAGAGATAAGAAATAAGAATACAAAAAGAAACCGCATCAAAAGTACGGGACATTTTAACCACACCGGTTTTACCGATGAATGGCTTTTTACTGAATCTGTGAACACTGTTCGAGTTATACCGGTAATAAAAAACAAAATACGATACCAGTAAATCATTAATTGGAATACAGTGTTACGTCGTCTAGTTCAATGATTTTATATAAGGGACTAAATCCTGTATTTGAAAGATCATCGTATTTTGATATTGGTGATAACTAAACTCATAGGAACATTACAATTAAATAACGTTTGTCGTCTCGCAAATTATCTATAGAAATGGAAAGACACCAAACCATTGTCAGAGATCAACGCAAATGTGTGTTATATAATCTAACCAAAAATGTTAAGGTTTGTCGACTTACTGAATAGCTACAATGAAATAGTGTTAAGAAAATTAATAGTGAATACAACATATGTTACATATGTTGTTTAAAATATTAATATATTTCCACTTAATAAATTAGTTTCTTAATAATGTATTAAGTTTTGAAATTATTTAACTACATTATGTAGTCCATATGTGTGTACTTCATGCATGTGCCATTGTCACGAAAACATGTTTATTTGTTGTTTTACATGGTACTCGCCGATTATCTAAGAAGGGAAACAAATTAGCGTAGCGCAATAAACAATTGCCAAATAAGAAAAATGACACAACGCGAACCAAAGTGAAACATTATAAAACGATATGACACATAACTTTATCTAAGTAAATTGTGAAGCAATAAAGATGTTAAAACGAGTGACTCCTGAATTATACAGGGCGAGATATCGCCAAACAAAACTTTACTGACTTAAACTGATAAAGTTCCTGACTGACACTGGTCGAACTATCCAGAAACTTATCAGTGAAAAAAATACTTTGAATGAGAATGCCCATAAGTGTTACCCAGTGTAGTTAACATGAAAATCAGGTTTTAAGTTAATATAAAATATGTATAAAGTACGTACTGATGAATACATGTACAATTTATTAATTCTAATGTGTGATTATACTTGCTTTATCATGTATACCAACATATAGTATGTATTATTTGTAATTGTGTTTGTTAATTGTGCTCACCTTCTTATTGGAATAACGAACGTAACTAAATGCAAATATTACGAGAATACTTTTGTTTCATGAAAAAAAGAAATGTAAGCAAATTATGTTATTATATGATTAATTGCATCTGTCGATATTCTCGGATATCCAGACTATATACATGTCTCTTCTACATGGTGCGAATCTAAGGATCATGTTATATCCACTTGTGGGTATACAAATTGAAACACTTTTTGCACAGTTGTTAATTTAACAAGAATGTGTTAAATGTTGTGTCACATCAACATGATTTACCTATGCGACATGATGTAATGTTGTAACCAGGAATGCAATACTGTATTGTATATTCGGTTAACGTGAATGACTTAATTGCGGTGTATTTAAAAGGATCGGATTAAGCTGGTTTGAGACCCACGGCTGCACATGTTACGGGGGCCCCCTTTCCTCTAGCCCCTTTCTGTATATTGAAAAAAAATCCTTAATACTACAACTACACAATTTAGAAAACGTCCATGTGTACACATACACAGTTGACAGTAATATGTTATATGTAGCCAAACAAGTAAAACAATTTTTATCTATTTATTAACTGAACTTAACACACATGTTTCAGGCACGACATTCCAGCCAATACGTATCTTCTTCGGCAGTTAAGTTGGCCAAAGTCAACGATTTTAATAGCTGTGTGAAGTCTAGTTCTAGGAGGACTTGACATTCAATAGATAGTAGGGCAATGCTGTCAAACTTTCCTGACTCATGGTGTTCCGCAGATAGTTTTTCACACGATGTAATGTTGAAAATGACCTCTCACCATTGGCATTTATTAACTGGAAGTGTTAAATTTACGTATTCGTACAGCGATGGCAACGTTTGGAAAGGTGATCTGTAGTAACTCCATCTTAGTTAACTCATGTCGGTGATGGTTCTGTCTTGGACCGCTTCCAGATAGCATAACAAATCAAACCGAACTAAACTGCCCAGATGTTGTCATGACCTTACGGGCAAGTTGTACATTAAACAGAGACAATAATGGATCTGAATGTATATACAACACAGAAATAAAATTGAAAGAACAGTATATACAAGCGAAGTAAACGGTTACAAGTGGATATATGTACATCGGGAAACTGCAATCCCGATAGAGTCGTGAAATGGAGTAATACAGAAAGATCATTCCTAGGAAAAGTTGCCTTGTCGTTAATAATCGGGGGCTCAAGGCTGCAGCCTTGTTAGTCTAGTGCGTATTCCAGCCCTGCATATACAACATTTCCGTAGTTAACACAGATAACTGTTATTATTGACATTTAATTGGTGCGTGGATAACTAAGCCAATGGTGTGATAAGTTGTGTGTTTCTTCTTAATTGACAAATACATGTTTTATTAATGCAAGTTCAAACTCAAGCATTTGAATGAAGCTTTAAACTGTTTTCTTTAAACTTTTGATTGGTGTGACATAAGTTGTACGCGTGCAAACTAATGGAATAAGATGTTGCAAAATCGTCATGATATTCATCAGTGTTATATATATTAAAGCAGGCTTAGTACTTAAACAACAATACGATAAGCGAGAAGAAAAAGTATTAGAAAATATGAAAAACAACTCATGATTCCACATAAACGAAGTTTCAATAATTTATAAATGTTAATTAATCAAATAGGCTGTAACATCGGTCATCTATGTTGATTAAGATTAGTCCCTTGCGAAGTATTTATTTAACATAATTAACATAACGTGGTTGTAATCGGAAAGCAATATAAACACAGGAAATAAATAATAATATATATGTAAAAACAAATCAAGAAGCGGACGGTATAAATAGCTCATTCCTTCGCATTGTATCGATCTTTTTAGAAGTATTCGTAGCATGCACCTTCTATATGTTCTATAAGAGTTATAATTTGACCTGTTATCTATACTGTGAAATTGCAAATAATATTTATTTCATTGATATACCATGATTTGCATTCTACTGTTTACCGGAAATACCCGTATTAATTTCAAGGAATGCTAGCTGTAGACATTATCTTGGAAACGTTAATGTCATGAATACGTGTAACGTATACGAAAACTATACTATTTAAATGAATCTTAACAGTATACTGAACAAAGCATTTGGGCAGTCTACTGTTTACATCAAACATGACAAACTAAAAAATGATATGATAATTCAAAAATTCCATATTTACCAAATGTAATGTTATCAACATGAAACACTTTTCATTCCTGCACACAAACAATAACACGCCTATTTTGCTTTTTCATCTCTAAGTTGACCAATACCTAAATGATAAAGAAAGTCCAAAAATAATAAATTCAAATTTGAACTATGTCTTTACAGTTCGACTGTCCAAAGCTGATTCCTCGAAGACACTTTCAGTGTACCCATACGTTTATTTACATTGCATTATGGAATAAAGCATCTTCTCATTCATTAACTCAAACAATGAATCATATTTCTACAAACGCGCCGTTCCAGAAATTTATAAATATTCTTACGGTCAAGTCCGACGACAATAGTGAAATACAATCTCATTGAACGAAGTAACACTATCATAGGCGGTTTTAGATTGAGAGAAAATGGCGTACGCCCCATCCCCCTCTTCTAAATTGTCACAGGTTTGACTGTTTTTCAATTACGCTGTTTATTTCAATAAAAGTTGTGTGGAGAATTAGGTACATTAATTGACTGTAAGTTATGAACTTCTATCATTATAAACAACAACCTAATATTTGGGAAATAAAATTGTATTGTTGTCGTAGTGTATTATTGTAGCAACGACTTAGTTCTTACGTAATTTACATTAAATGGATGCATAAAACAATTGTATAAATTATGCCGATGTATCGTAGAGACAATTTTGTGGTAATGCGTTGTTGTTATGCCATCACTTTCAAACAAAGAATTTCCATGGCAAATGAGCCCATATCGACCGATGTCGGCTTGACAAAGGAATTACCAGGGTCCGGTTTAATAAAAAACTACAAAACACGACTGTAGTCGCGCGACTGTGCGGTCGACCGACTGTTGTCGGCCGCCAACTGACAAATTGTCGCGTTACCGGAGGAATTTGCCGCGACTGTGGTCGCATGACTGTGTGGTCAGTCGACTGCGGTCGTTGTAGTCGCTATTTTTAGAAAATTATCACTTCCGCCATCAACATTTTTTTATTTATTGTGCGAAAACTCATATCACGAAGAGTAAATCTTAAATTTGTTAAAATAATATGATATTATTTGTTTAAACAGAATTCGCTTGCGGATTCTTCGTCAAAGGTGTGTTTGTAATAATATTCATTAAGTGTTCAAAGTTCAAATACAAAATCTGACGCAATTAAATAAAACTACTACTATGGTTCACGTGTCTCTGGACAATGTTCTTTCGCGTGTCAAAATTGCAGAACCTCAAACTTACTTGCCAACGCAGTTTCAAGATGTTGGTACTAAAGACCGTACATTTATATGAATATTCACCATATACCAATATGAATTGGTGCGCTCGACAAATCGGACGGAAGGAAGGATCGAATGAATAATGGTCGTAGATCGAGGAAAACGCGTGAAAAAACTGCATTGTGGAGTCTGGATGTCTACGGAAGTCTTTAAAACCAAATAACTGGTTTGCAATCAGCTCTGGAATTCACTAATGATTATGGACATACTGCTGAGACATTTTTGTTAAAATGTTCTTTTATATCTGGCTTCTAAATCTGCCCAATAATGATTGCACTTAAAGGTTTGATTTATTGCATTATCGTCTGCAAAATACATATTAATGAGAATCTATCTAAATAAGGTTGATATTTCACTTTTATAGGATTGATCTTATGACACTTTATATGGGCAATGATCGTTTTGTTAATTATTCATATTCCATTGTAAATTTCACTTCAACTTGATACACATACTCGAATAATATGTATGGGACTCTTCTAAATAAATCTAGGTACATGGTGCCGAGAAAATTTTATTTCGGGGAGTTCGTTCCTGCATATTTGATAATACTGTCAAGATATCTGAGATTTGCTTTATTGATACCATGCTGTTTTGTCTTAAGTAAACGGTATTTTTATACAGGATATATTTCACATCTGATCTGAAAAAAAAACCTCATGAATTCGTATTGTCGGTAATAGGAGATTAATCAAATGAATATTTGAAGCATCTGTCAGTATTACAAAAAAGTTTACTTACACTTGTCTTTATTTAAGATATTAGTCTGGTTATTGATGGCTCGAAACTGATCTAGTAATCCGAGTGTTTTTTAGCATTATTTTTTGTGATTTAATTTTATTATTGATGTCTTTATCAATATATCATTTTATTTCTCAACCTACGAAAATGACGTAATGATTCATGAGGGAAAATACTTATCCTTAATGTGTTGATATTTGTTTCTGTTTTTCCCTTCCTTCGTTGTAACCACAAATTCTTTCTTCTAAAAGCCATTATTCATTATTAATATTGATGTAGGTTATATGAATCATTCAAAATTGTTATTAAAAAATTAAATTGGTACTGTTTCTTATATATAAACACGAAGTGATGAAGCTATTGGTGGAGTAACATTAAAGTTGTGCACATGTAAATAAGTATCGAAGTACTTTACACTTTACTGCATGTATAAATCATTTGTGCGTATGGTATAAGTATGGCCGTTTTTTATACCATGGTGTATTTTTACAATTTTAAAATAATGCTATCAATATACATGCATGTTGTCATTGCATATAGTTCAGCATATATATGAGTAGTACTCTGTCAAAAGTGGGTTAAATGCATGTGCGTAAAGTGTCGTCCCAGATTAGCCTATGCAGTGACGATATTTTCCGATTTTATGATATTGTTCGTTTAGTGCCTCCTTAACAAAAGTCTATTTTAGGCACACAGTGTCGACCCTGATTAGCCTGTGCGGACTACACAGGCTAATATTGGACGCTACTTTACGCACATGGATTAAACCCCCTTTTTACAGAGCACGGACCATATGTAGAGTAATGCGTCAACGGGACCCGTTGAATGTAAAATCAGTGCCTTCAACTGAATTCATCTCAACATACGTGTACAATTTGCGAATAATAGGCCAAGATAAGTTCCAAAGAAAGTTGCCCTTAATGCGCAGTGTATTGAATGATATTGGTGCACATAAACCCGGGATTATTTGCGCATTGCCTTCCTGTGTGACTAACCTTTAACTTTAAGTGAACAGTTTGCGCTCGTCTCTTGTATTATTACTACTTTTTATAAGCCGGGAGAAAAATAAATGACGCGACGTTTAGCATCATAAAACATATTTATCACAATTGTTATAAAGGTAAATCAATTAAGTGCATTTCTTCTTAACTACTGTATATGTATAACACTCCCTTGCTCGTGACATCCGTGTATTGGATGGGAAATACGCATATTGATGATACAATATTGTATAAATTTCGGAAACGTATTCTAGATCTACAGCAAAGGTGTCTATGAGCTCCAATAGCTCTCTCCTTGGTAAGCGAAATCGACGGAAAAGTTCATCATCATTGTACATGTCTATTGGATTCAACCTATCTCTAAAAACTCGCTCTCTTCGAAAATGTCTTCGCATTCGATGAACAAGTCGCATGGAGGCCGCCATGATTAAACTCGAAACTATCCGCGTTCATTTTGCACGCGTTTTGAATGCCGACAAAGCGGCAAGCGACGAGCAGTCGTGGTGTGAGGGGTAGACTGCGGTCGCTCGACAATATGTCGAACAACGCGCGGTCGATTGACGACCGTCGCTCTCCATTAAACACGGCTATCGTCGCACGACAATTATTCGCTGGTACAACCATAGTCGCCCGACCATGGTCGCTCTCATTAAACCGGACCCTGGGGTGTTTGCTCTTGCAGACATCGTCCCAACATTTAAAGTTAATCATGCCCTGTCGTTTCATGTCTAATAAGGTATTCAAAGAGCAAGCATTTTAAATATGGATTGGAATATTGATCTGACATCGACTCAATATTTTGCAATAGACCAAGATCATGTATCATATTCTTCCGATAAGGGACTTACCACACGTTTGGTATTGTTAATAGTATTGTTAAAGTATATATTGAAGCGACATACAAATAAAAGAGACGGTACATTTCGGCAGCTGGGAACAGGAAGCAGGAGGCAGAGTCCAAGGGGCCAGGGCTGTTCGACTATTTGTACAAACACTGATATATGATAAATTGCGTCTTTATTTAACAAATTCCTGTAGTTTGTAGGGAAATATCAGTGATTTAAAAGCGATAATTCACTGTTTTAAACAGTGAACAATAACATTGAAAATTATCGATAATATTGACTGTTTAACCGTGAATGTCGTTGTTTAAGTGACGCCATGGCGTGATAATACCAGCGAAATTCTGCAGTTTACTCGTCAAAAGAGTAAATAAACGATACAAATATCTAAAAATAAAATATGTTTGTTTGCGGAAGATAATGGATTTTAATTCACTCGTGATAATTGAAAATACATAGTTTCTCTGAACACTCGTGAATAAAAATCGTTGATCTACCGAAACTTAAAATTAAGGTCTATAAAAAATGGCTAGTGCGGGATTCAAACCTATGACTTCTATTTATCGCAGCAGCGGTCTATCTCTTATTCACCCACATAACCTCTATTTATTAAACTAGTATTCTATATCTTCACCACGGGTATGTTTAAGTTAGAACGTCACGTGTGTGATCGTTATCTTGTTTCGCTTTGAGCGAATTTTCATTGTTTATCACACAGAGGCGGATTGGCGATCATATAAGAAACAAGGATACCAGACGTTTTTTTTTTACAGTTTTAAAACTTCAATACTGAACCATTAATTCTGTTATCTGTTTTCATAGTGGCATCCTGTTTTTTTTTCAAAATTAATGAGCACTTTGTATAATCAGGAAATCGGAATATAATCGGAAAAAAATAACATGACAATATAAGACGCAGTTCAAATTATGATTTAATCATTTCCTTGGATCGAAATATAACTCTTAAAAGTTCCGTTCCATTACTTTGCAAGCGTATTATTTTATATTAAAAGAACCACGCTGTTTCCGTGCTGAGGCTTTTTCTTCAAATACTGTTAACCATACTTTCACAACGTGATTTTATGTATGATTTTAATGGACAGGAATAACCTTGGGCGACTCATTGAACTCTAATGTACGTTATCATGCTGTCAACATGTTGTAACATATGACAATAGTTTGTGATCTGAACATAATTGTGTCTTGTTCTGTGAAAGCTGGTCATAATGCATGTGCGTAAAGTGTCATCCGAGATTAGCCTGTGCAGTCCGCACAGGCTAATCAGGGACGACACTTTTCGCCTTAACTTGATTTTCGGTAAGGAGGGACTTCCTTGCAACTAAAAATAGCATTAAAGCGGAAAGTGTCGTTCCTGATTAGCCTGTGAGGACTGCACAGGCTAATCTGGGACGACACTTTACGCACATGAATTAAGCCCAGTTTTCTCCGCACAAGACACAATTGATAAATGGCATCTATAACATCGCTAAATGGCATCTGTAACATCGCTAAATGGTATCTATAACATCGCTAAATGGCATCTATAACATCGCTAAATGGCATCTATAACATCGATAAATGGCATCTATAACATCGCTAAATAGCATCTATAACATCGCTAAATGACATCTATAACATCGATAAATGGCATCTATACCATCGCTAAATGGCATTTATAACAATGCTTAATGGCATCTATAACATCGCTAAATGGTATCTATAACATCGATAAATGGCGTCTATAACATCGCTAAATGGCATCTATAACATCGCTAGATTTGGCATATATAACACCGCTAAATGGCATCTATAACATCGCCGAATGGCATCTATAACATCGCTAAATGGCATCTATAACATCGCTAAATGGCATCTATAACATTGCTAAATGGTATCTATAACATCGCTAAATGGCATCTATAACATCGCTAAATGGCATCTATAACATCGCTAAATGGTATCTATAACATCGCTAAATGGTTTCTATAACATCGCTAAATGGCATCTATAACATCGCTAAATGGTATCTATAACATCGCTAAATGGCATCTATAACATCGCTAAATGGCATCTATAACATCGCTAAATGGCATCTAGAACTATAACATCGCTTAATGACATCTATAACATCGCTAAATAGTATCTATAACATCGCTAAATGGCATCTATAACATCGCTAAATGGCATCTATAACATCGCTTAATGGCATCTATAACATCGCTAAATATAAATATATATATATATATATATATATATATATATATATATATATATATATATATATATATATATATATATATATATATATATATATATATAATTCATGTTGGCGAAAAGATTTTGAGAGTTAGCAATTCAATAACTTCGACCTATGGGATGGAGACGTCAGTCCGTTAAAGGTGTGACAGTCTTGCGTCATTATTAGCTTTGGTTTGTGAACAATTTAATCCGAGCATTCGTGTATATTATTTGGCTTGCTTTTACTTTAAACGAAACTCGATTGCAAACGATGGAATGATCAACGAAAGTGATGGTCACGATTTATTTTCTCACAACAAATCTGCAAATATGGCCAATTATGTAGTTCTGTGTTATCTACAGCAGCGTATCTTATTATTGGTTCTAATCGTAATAGCTGGATCTAGGTAAGCGATAAAACCAGCTGTAATCTACTTTAAATCGTCTCTATATGCGCTTTTGATAGCCAGTGATACAATGTTCTCAAATATATTCAACCTGAGCAAGGCTGTTATATATTCGAGTGTATGCATCAGCCTAATCACGTGATTCATTGATAACGTTCACGTGATGTACGAAGTCCTAATGTACGCCCTCTCAACTAGCAGGACGACACTGACTGGATACATCTAAGGCAGGTAATAAACATATTTTTTCTGAAGATCAATTCGCGGTATTTATTGTTGGTAATATGTTTAATAGATACATTATTCTGACGATTTTGTTTGTTATTTACATACGTATTTCCCGTATTTTAATTTGTAAACTATTTTTACAATGAAATAAACTAACGTAAGACAACAAATAAGTATTCGTTTATAGTATATGCCTTACGTATAATTGATTTTACCTCCTAAAAGACACCACCTGATAATCCGCAAACGTGACATATTATTAATTATTCATTAACCAATGCACTCACTACGCATGCATATTCAGGACTAAATTGTTAACTAAAGCGTTGCCGAATGACGGCATTGTTTACCCGAACCGTAACGCTGTTGTTTTTAATTCGCCAAAAAGCGACATTATTTTGCGTGAACGTCAATGGTAAGCGATTGTATGTACATTAAACCTGAAATTGAAACAAACCGTGGACTGGGCAATATGCTGCAATTTATTCGCAGTAATATAAATTACTACAAATGTACATATTTTTTTAATAAACAATAGTATTATAATAAATAAACATTCAAAAGAAGTAAAACTTTCAAATACATACGGAATATTACGCAAGTCAATTGGTCCAAGAGTTTGTATCGGTCGAGGGGCTTGTGTGATGACGTATCACACGAGAGGCGGAGCCTCGAGTGTTATGCGAAGTAGCACGAGCCACGAGACTGATACAAAATTTTGGAAAAATTGACTAGCGTAATATTCCTTTTATTAAATACAACACCTAACGAAAGAAGTTAAGAATTGTATGTTTTTGATTTAACAAAACTGACAAAACAATCGCTAAAACGGTACGCCATAGATTATCTACGACGCGTATGAATACAATTTATGTAAATTAGCGTGAAAACATTTGAACCGAGAAAACACAGGTGTCCGACACGCTTACCTTAATGACATCGTTAATCCAAGTTTTAACAATTCAGTTGACAACTTTAATCCAATGTTTATTACATTAACGTTAAAACGATATGCACTTCCACTTCTATAATCCCATGTCTTTATCGAAACTTAGTTTAAACCACACTATTTTATTGTATTCCTATCTCAATTTACATTAATGCATGATAAACACACAGTCCAAAATACGTTTTGCATTCGTTCGATGTTTTAAACAAATAGTTTACTGTTAAAAAAACACAACGTCCGACATGTCCTTACATTCCAGAGAAAACTATTGTGTTTCGTCACAGAAATGACGTCACACGATGTACTATGTAATATTTTTCGTTATATAAAATAGGGGTTTCCTATTTTCGGTGCGCGTAATGTGACGTCATTAAATGGGTCGAAACAAGTAGTCCGGCTAGTATAGTAATACGGAATCGGAAACAGCGAGTAGAATAAAACGGGATTTATTTCAACGATTGATACAGCCTGTATTTGTTAAAAGCATTAAACAGGTATATAATAAATGGTCTTACTCTATTCTGGAAATCTAGATCTCTATGAGCCTATCAACGAGTCTTGTTCATGGTTATAAAAAAGCTTTGCATCAGTTGCCTACGCAACACCTTAAAGAATGCGAGTAGTAGAACATTATTTTGCAGAACTCAATTAAAAAGGTTTATATTTATTGAAACGTATCTAAATGTATTTAAATACGTATTTTTCGGTATTCATATATATATGTTACGCTGTACACTATATTTAATCAACATGACAATTAAAATACACGTAAAGCTATTACACTTCCAAATAACAAAAATACTTAAAAAATTACCTTTTAAATGGAGTTTGGTAAATGTATACTTACCCTTAAAATGAAAATATTTGTTTTCGCAACTTAAAAGTGAATTTATTATGTGATACAATGAAACAAATATGTACTTTCAAAATTATGTCATTGTATGCCGCATTGCGTGTTTTGGTCTTAATTATTGTTCAGATGAAATATCGTGTATGTTGTTGTTCATTTCGTGTAGATCAGTGTTGAACTGTATTACTATGAGCACAAATTGCCATTCAGACGTCAGAATAATTAGAAATATTGGTCGCGGTAAATCACAATTGGCATATTAATATGGTCCAATGTGCAACACATTATTCAAAATACATTAATGTTTTCAAATGCAATTGTATTCAAAAAGTATATATCCTATAAACAATAAAGTAATATTTTGATTTAGGTAAATAATAATACATCAATTTACATTCAGGTTTAGTTTTCTTGAATAAAGTTAAATGCGGGTGATCAACTAAGTGAGCGTTTGCAAAGCAACAACAATAATTAACGAATTTACCTGCGATAAAATTTTAAACATGTCGATGAAATACCAAACTGAAGTAGTATTTGAATGAAATACATTAAGGCGACTATATACGAATTTAATGTCAACATTTCAGCAGTAATTCAACAACACACGATTATAAACGAGGATTCTTAAATATATTTTTGTTTTGTGTGTTATAAATCAAATTTTGATAACTTTACTTAACTTAGTAACAAAAGCGTTTACGCCGATATTGCGGAAGTCTCAGCGGGACACCCCTTCCATAAAATTTGGGAAGTTACCCGCCCCCCCCCCCCCGCCCCCGGGCCGACATGTTTACTGTCTTTTTGTTGAAAAACTAAGCTTTGTGTCAATTTATATCAAATTCATTAATGTTCACATGATTGAGCTATCCAAGAAGCACAGACAAAATACATGCGTATGTATATATCACAGTTCCAGTCAAAATAATATTGAAACATCTTAAACTGGCAAATATTCGCATGAAATGCTGTAGTTTTTACAATCATGGTCTCATTTATATACGTACGTATATTTGTATTATGAGGGATCCAAGAATTAAGAAACAAAATGAGCAATGAAAATATTTTTAATTACCGAATTTGAATTCTAATATGAATATTGCTAGAATCGTGATGGTTGTGATTTGTTATTGTTACGGCTGCTTATGAAGTCGTCTTTATCCATAACAAACATAATTTGCAAAAACAAACAACTTTCTCTTTCTTGTCAATAATGGAAATTCAACAGGATTTCGCCTATTTCAATAAAGATAAGGTAGTACGTTTGATTGGATTTTTTATGTTGTTAACTGTATTATTAATCAACCGTAAAACGATCAACAACAAAAAAAGACAACTAAGTAACAAACCTCGCGACTGGTAGTCACGTTAAAGCGTGCACGTTACTTATGCCAACATAAGCTTTGAACCTATTGTCCAAGTTAGCTTACGTCCGGAAACCTCTCCAACAAATACAACTACGTCGTCTGGCACCGCCTGCATATGTACAGTAAGCCTCATATTTATATTTGTGAGTTTCAGACATGAAGGAACCGAACAAAAAAGAACTGTTCCTTATGAGGACTCTTATCTTTCAAGAAGCAATATATGGAATATCTAACCTTTAGCTTCAAATCGAAGTTGATTCGTGTTTGCACATATTAAATGGTGTGGTGCTTCTTTTTCATTAAGTGGGTATACATGTGATGTTTGAATTAAATATATAATGATATTGTGAATACATATATACGTAACATTACTTTAAAAACAAGGACGACATGAACAAGTATTGTTTAATTTTTAGCAATTATTTCTTAGTGGGTAATGCAGGGATTTCATCGGATAATTTGAAAGCAAACCACTGGTAATAAATCCGTATGTGGTGAGAAGAAAAACGTTCTAAAAGAGACCGAAAAATGTGAACTCGCGTTTGTGGCATAATTAAATATGTATACCTTTATCTTGAGACAACGTAAGCGCAGGCGGATGGACATTTCGCAGCAACGTTAATGTATTTTGTACATTGTTGCATTTTTGAATCTGAAAACGAAAATTATTCTTTATTTTTAACAACTTTGGTTTTTTAACATGTTGATATTTCTTAATTAAAACTTACATGCTAGTTTTTTTAGTCATTAACGTTTTCTCTTCTTTGAAAAATGATCTTAAATACAATGTCTCTTAAGTATTCCACCAACAACACAAGCATATTTATTTGCTTAAACGTTTTAGCAGTTGTTACCGATGGCTGTAATTTTTAGTGCACTCTTTTTACGGCCACATAAATTACTGACAAAATCCAGCATAACTATAACGGATGTTAAAAATAATGGTAAATTAATAGTATAATACACAACAAGTTTGTTTCGGCTATATATAATTAAAAATATAAATAGCATGTTATTATACATCGAGATGGATCAGATGTGGATCAATGTTTTGACATAATGGAGTGTATTTTACATTAGGTTTTTTGTTGTCATATTCTGTAAAGATCAAGGAAGTACATATTTAATCTTATCACTCTAAATTATGACTCGTAAAAAGACGTTATAAACCAAGTGTGTTGACGCATTACAAAGTAAACTCTGCTTTCTTAAACGAACCTCTGGCTGATAAATGGCCTTGTCAAATACAAACTTATCATTGCCAACTCATTGAATATTATAAGGGAACATAACCAGATGCCGTATGTGACATGTTCATTAATATTTAAGTATTAACTTTTCATCCATGCCAGCCAGCAAACAATTCAAACTTATTTGTTATCAGAAACTTGAATAAAATTAAGAACAAAGACCAGGTAAGAAAACTTCATTGGTGAATGTATAAAAGATTCAGTACGAATACATTTAAATCATGTCAAATTGACCAAATTCGATTTAACTAATTTTCAGTGAGAGTAAATATGTGTATATTTTTCCATTTTGTTACTTTATTTTATCGGGTAACTTCTTGTTTAATGATAATTCATCAAATTTAAGACACATACGAATATCTTTACGTGTTTAAGTATCCTGGAGTGACTTAATAATTCGCCCCACTTGCAACATATCCAGGAACATTATGCATTGAATCTGTTTATATGAACAGCTTTATTATTATGTTTCACAAAAGAGTACAGGATCTTATTATTTCAAAATGGCGAGCTGATGTTAATGACACTTCATAACTCTTTCTTTACAAGGAATTAAAACCCATTTTTGATCCATACACATATGGAAGAAAAATCTAAATTTATAATAGCAAAATTAAGATTATCTTCTCATGTACTATTTATACTACTCGAATAAAACAATATGCTGTGATGTGTAATCTCCCCATCGATTTGATACGAGCTACGATGATGCTTAAACATTAGAGAGACTGATTTGTAGTGACTTCCTTTATTGTAAAAGGAGCATACAATAACATGCTAAACGTGTTATTTAAGTTTAAAGTTTATTTTGCAAATACTCGGATTATAATTTTAATTGTTGTGTGAACTGTGAACAGATGAGATGATAAAATAAGCAAAACACTATTTGCAATGTCTTAGAAAATGCATTTCTTCAAACAACCGTTTCTCAAAATTTCAGGGGGTTTTTAGAAAAGGGGGAAGACGCTGGACGCTGTGTGAAAGGGGAAAAAGAGTGCAAACGAAACATATTTGGGGGGAAATAAAAACTGTTTTAATAAATTTCTACAACTCATCTACTCTGATTTGAGGGGTTGTTCACCACTGTCTGCGCCTCCGGAAAATGGATGCGTTCCCAAAGCAAAAAAGGCCCAATTCCCAATCAAATCTATATGACATTTTTCCCAATTACAATTATGAAGTTTTCTGTCAACATCATAAAAAAACGTTAACAAACACTTATGACATTTAGAGTGACTTCCCTTTCTCCATTACGTTATATAGCATGCGCTTAACGACTCAGATGTAAGAACATTTAGTTTGAGGATTCTTCTTCCAACATTTACAGCGAAAAAATGTGTAATGTTGCGCATGACTTGACAAAAATTAACAGGAACCGCCAACTACACATTCTAATCCAACTCCGTAGACGCTTATTTCTGTTTTAAGGTGTTTTCGCGACCACGGCAAATGGGATAGTATTGCGATGGATAATTAAGCAATCAAACTTAACAATATTCAATTTAAAGCTTAAACGAATGCTAAAAAAAGATATGTTTTGGTGAAAAATGATTTTCTTGGAGGGGAAATTGTATTTGTAGGGGAAAAGATCTGGCACTATCGGCGTCACTTTCATAGTAAAAAAAACCTGCACATTATGTGCAATCACCTCATTGGTTTATCATAAATAACTGAATTAAATGTATTTTATATAATTGTTTGAGTAGTACAAATGACTGCCTTACTTACCGACCGACAGACACACAGTCACTGTCATCAGAATGAACATGAATTGTCAATTATAATTACAAATAATTTATATCAAGGGGGTGATGAAACCTATTGAAAACACAAGCGGTAAGCGTGTGGCTATGATAATAATTAGTAAAAACATCATTTTCAATGACACATAATCAAACATTAACGAAAAATCAACATTTTTGAGAAAAAATTCACTATAATTTATATATATATATATATATATAATAAGACCGAGTTCATGGAAATCGCTAGAGGTATATGACTATGTGTATAGTGTATTGCTCATTATAATCTCATTCTGTTTTCATTTCATTAATACAATGTTTCAGTCATATCCATCATTCTGGGTGAAAGATAATGATTCTAGAAACAGTAGTCAATACCCATATAATCGCTGCACAAATGACGAAGTAATGGCCGTTCAAAGCGATGCAGGCTATTTTCGGTTCATTGTTAGTTGAATACCTTGTTATGTATATTTGATAGTTAACATGTTTTTCCAGAGAAGTTAATTTTTCGTTATAATTTGATTATTTGTCATTCAAAATGGTGATTTTTATAATAATTATCATAGCCACGCTAACCATTGTGATTGAAATTTATTATTTGGGATTCTAGTTCTTATAACGAAAGTTTCTTCGATATTGTAACGTACATATGAAATAACTAAACTCATTTTAGGAGATTAAACACATGTCCAAAATAAATGAGGATACATTTCAACTGCACCAGCAAGACAAAAACCTTGTTCTACATTGTGATCTGTGATAAGGAACCACTTACCACACTGTGAGACTATCAACAAATTCGTTATGAAGACTCACGTACATAAAACACGCACAAACATGAACAAAACTGATATCACCACCTTGGAACGGTCAATGCAAAATAATTTGGGGTTAAACAATTTTAAGGAGCTCCATGCTTCACATGTTGCCAATACTTATTGATTTGACATGCACTGGAACATACAAATAAGCCCATAACATAACGATTAAACCAAATAGTAAATCAAGCGATAACATTTAAATCTAATAACAATGTAATTTCTGAATGGTTATATACAGTTAATAACACAAGATTCGTCATTTCGAAGACACGATAATATGAAATCGAAACGAGTCCCAAATAAATCTCGCCTAAACTAAATAGCTTTAGAGACATATCATCAATCACTTTAACAGATTATCGGTTAAACATTCAGAAAGCCTCCGAAATAAGGCTGAAAAAGACCAAAGCCCAATTCTGTGTTTAACATGTCTACCTTGAGCTTGATCAACGGTAACTAGTTTAAATTGTGTTTAATTGTCAGAAAAATATTACAGAAAGTTTAAATTGAAGAATTATAATTTAATAAAAACCTTCATGTTTTATCGGAACATCATGTAAACTACGATTAGTAAAGATAATAATAATAATAGTAATAATAATAATAATGATAATAATAATAATAATTAAAATAATAATAATAATAATAATAATAATAAAAATAATAATAATAATAACAATAATAATAAACATTTTTATTATTATAATAATTATAATAATAGTAATAATAGTAAAAATTCCAACGAATTATATAGATTTGATTGTGTACAGGTGTAATGTCAACATTTTTCGCAATCTTTCAACAATACAGAACATTACACACATTTTATTCACTTAAGCATTTAACAGCTCGTCGTGATCACTATTATAAAATATTTATAGATTCATCCATGCGTAAACAAATATTTATAAAAATAACAATGTATGAAGCTTGAGAGTGTTGTTTGTTTATATAAACAATACAAAATACATTATTATGCACGAGGATTATTAAATTAACTAATTTTAATTTTCTGTCTTGAAATTGTTCTATTAAAAACTTCATTCTTTAATAAAACTACTTACAAAAACGTTTACGCTGCCACAATATTAAATACTAAGTGTTGTTAAACAACAAGTTTAAGTTCGTATATGTTGTTTTTTAAATACCCTATATACTCGCTTTAATATCCCTCCCAAACAATAGCATATCGTTTCAGCAGCTTAAATCAGGCGGATAACATTCAACTCGGGGAATATTCAACATTCATAATTAAGAATACCTACGATATATGATGCATGTCTTTGAAGATGGATGGATATAGGTTTCACTACAAACTTCTTATCATCACATGCGATTATGTTTAGGCTACAGATATTTTTTTTAATCATTTTCATTTTAAAATATACATTCGCCTTGTGCATTGTGCATTGGCCTTGGACAGTAGATGAACCCTATCGAAATTCGATTAGGTAGGTCAAAGGGCAAGGTCACTGTCACAAGAAGTGAGAAAATGGTTTCCGATCAATAACTCGTCAAAAAATTGACTGATTGGCTTGGTACTTTACGTGTGCATTTGCATTAGACAGTAGATGACCATATTTAAATTGGTGTCACTATGGCAAAGCTCAAGGTCAATGTCGTAATAAGTGTCAAAATCTATTCTGATCAATAACTCGTCAACAAATTGACCGATTGACTTGATATTCCACATATGCACTGGCCGTGGACTGTAGATGACACCTAGTTATATTACTTTAATATTCTCACCCCAATTACTATCACAATGATTTAACAGTAGTGCATAATTCTGTGTCAACTAAACCTTTATATAAGTGGCTAAGCCACAGGTATGTGATAAGATTAACTCTTATTGTCAGTTTTGTTGCATAAAATCCTTAATCAATGCCCTTTTTTTTGGGGGGGGGCATTTGTTAGATTTGCCATTGTGTAACGTTAATGTGTTCTAATGTGACTTGTTTAATTATAATTAATCGAATCATATACCAATTTAAATATAAGTTCTAGAAGATATTACACTATCATGCACTTGTTTAGTTTCAAATGTTGACGACATCCAATGATAAATACACGAACATTTATGAAAATTGTAACTTAACGCTTTGAAAACCCGGTAAGGTATTTAAATAATAAAACATTATATTCAAATTTTACTATTTCGTTGTTGGTATTTGTATCAAATTGACATGCACTGAAAGCTATGAGTTTTCGGTTTAGACAATATTAAAGTAATGCCCTTTTAGAAAAAGGTTTAGCAAGTTTTATGTTTTGATGGAGTTCCATTAGCATAACTTATATTCAGGTAGATATCAACGCTAAAACCGTTGGGTACGGTATTGTTTAAATTCCCAATACATGGGTACATTCAAATAAGTACATCACCCACATGAATGCGTGCAGTGCTAGTTATAAACGTTGCTAAATTTAAACAATTACTATATACGAATCGAATCAAAATGATGTAGGAGCATACAATTTGCAATTGACACGTAGTCTTATATAATTAAATGAGTATGCTGGTCACATGTTTGCAGATCATCCAATTACTTATGCACATATAATTATTTAAAGTTTGTATACAATACCTGTAATGGATTATCAATACAACAATATTATTCCATAAAATGAATTGCCTAAATAACTGTGTGTGCGTATTTTAGTAGATAACACAGTAATCGTTATTGTATGGTAAGACATGATGAATATTTAGTGATTAAAAACAACATAATGACATTCGATGCTATGTTGTATGCATGTAATCAATTATGTTCGAAATAAATACACAACTAAGCTTGTTTATAATCAATGCGCATTTTACAAACATAATTGTACAGATGGCGGAAGGTGACCCATGGCGTGATACGGCGGAGCATGGAGGTATCCCACGTAACAGCGGCCTTTACAGTCGTCACTCTATAGTAAGAAGTGGTTTATGTGCAGCTCACGTAGAAGTTGTCAGTTCCGGTGTATGTGCAGTTCACGTAGAAGTTGTCAGGTCCGGTTTATGTGCAGTTCACGTAGAAGTTGTCAGTTCCGGTGTATGTGCAGTTCACGTAGAAGTTGTCAGTTCCGGTGTATGTACAGTTCACGTAGCAGTTGTCAGTTCCGGTGTATGTGCAGTTCACGTAGAAGTTGTCAGTTTCGGTGTATGTGCAGTTCACGTAGAAGTTGCTAGTACTGGTGTATTTGCAGTTCACATAGAAGCTGTCAGTTCCGGTGTATGTGCAGTTCTCGTAGAAGTTGCTAGTACTGGTGTATGTGCAGTTCACGTAGAAGTTGTCAGTTCCGGTGTTTGTGCAGTTCACGTAGAAGTTGCTAGCACTTGTGTATGTGCAGTTCACGTAGAAGTTGTCAGTTCCGGTGTATGTGTAGTTCACGTAGAAGTTGCTAGTACTGGTGTATGTGCAGTTCACGTAGAAGTTGTCAGTTCCGGTGTATGTGCAGTTCACGTAGAAGTTGTCAGTTCTGGTTTATGTGCAGTTCACTTAGAATTTGCTAGTACTGGTGAATAAGCAATTCATGTAGAAGTTGTAATTACTGGTGTATATATGAAGTTAACATAGAAGTTGTAAGAATTAAGGAATGTGATGTTTACATATAAGATTTAAGTATTGGTGTGTGTGTGCAGTTCATGTAAAAGTTTCAAGAAGTGATGTATTTGCAGCTACTTAGATATTGAAAAATAAACAAACACGTGTTTGTGCAGTAAACGTAGAAGTTGTAAGTTCTGATGTATGTTCAGTTCTCGTAGAAGTTGTAAGTACTGATGTATGTGCAGTGCTCGTAGAAGTTGTAAGTACTGGCATATGTGCAGTGCTCGTAGAAGTTGAAAGTACTGATGTATGTGCGTGCTCGTAGACGTTTTAAGTACTGATGTATATACAATGCACATAGACATGAAGACGGACATTGTAATTACTGGTGTATGTGCATGGCACATATAAGCTGTATGTTTTGGTGTATGTGCAGTGCTCGTAGAAGTTGAAGCGATAGTTGAAAGTACCGGTGTTTAAGCAGTGCACATAGAAGTTGTAGATACTGGTTTATCTGCAGTTCATACACGTTGCATGTACAGTTGTATGTGCAGTTCACATGCAAGTGTAAAGTAAGTACTGATGTATGTGCAGTTCACGTAGAAGCTGTAAGTAATGGTGTATGTGCAGTTCACGTAGAAGCTGTAAGTAATGGTGTATGTGCAGTTCACGTAGAAACTGTAAGTAATGGTGTATGAGCAGTTCTATCAGACGTCGGTTTCGTAAAATACTATTATACTATTATACATACATATTTCAAATACATATATCGGTATTTGATGTGAAAATAACATTGCAGAAAATTGATAATGATTTCTTTTTTACGTTGTGAATTTCTTCAGTAATAAATGTATGCATTAATCAAGCTCTATGCGTTGATGTTTTTTGCATTGATTATCTGATTATCCTGTATACGAGTCAAATTCTAACTTCGTGATAAACACACTCATTGCTTATTTGTTTAAGCTTAAAGATTTAACATATTCAGCCAGTTTTTAGATGAGTTTAATGTCTGAAGAACATAATGTTTTATATCATGTATGGGTTCGTATAGGACGCGTAGGCTTGGATTGCAATGAACCGTTTCATATTGTTTTAGGAGCATATTAATATTTCTTGCAATTTGAATGTTTTCATCACTATCAGGTTCAGTGTGAAAATGCCTCCCTAGAGATTAGCTCTCTGATGAACTGTCTCGGTTATGGGCCTCATATCAGACAAGCAAGGAGGGACGCCTACAGAGAGTTTGATAGGCTTATTTCTGCTCGATGGTCTGGTAAATTAACGCTGATCACTGCGGGTAGCAAGGCAGAGGGGCTGACAAGCGTGTATGAAAATGACTTGGATGTGATGTATGTTCTAAAAGGCATCATGTGTTTAGAAAATGGTGTTGATTCTGACAAATTACCAAGGGAGACTACTGTGTTTACATTAAACACCGGCGTGTGCTACCACGGACACTCTAGGCTTAATTTACTCGAACGACGTGGCGACATGATTCTATCAATAATGCTTCTTGATTCTCTGTGTGAAGATGAAAATGGGCGTTTCCTCCTGAGCAGTGCTTTAGTTGTT
Source organism: Dreissena polymorpha (assembly GCF_020536995.1). Lineage (NCBI taxonomy): Eukaryota > Metazoa > Mollusca > Bivalvia > Myida > Dreissenidae > Dreissena > Dreissena polymorpha. Next base: position 147,239,211 of record NC_068356.1, on the reverse strand, counting down.
GATGCTGTGAACAGTGACTGGGCATCTATGCCAAACGAGATTCATCATGAACGTGCAGGGCCATCAATGCCGAGTTCAAAAGGGCAATTGCATACAGACAATGTCATTTCTTTACGCTGTCACTGTCCTGGTATACTATCGAGATGGGCAGAGCGAACTCGCCATTGGCCACCACCGGATATCGTTCACAAAGTCGTAACTATGGGATCATTTGTAACACCTGTTGGTTTTAGGGGTAGTGAATATCAACATTTAGAATGGAGGATTTGTTTTAATACTGGGGAGAATGAACTTATGAGCAGTCTTAATAACACCCAGGTCTACATTTATGTTTTATTGAAAATGGTTGTTAAGGATGTGTTAAAGCCAGTAAAGAAAGAAATTACATCATACACAGTGAAAAACATTGTATTGTGGCTTGCGGAGAACAATCCACAGGCACAGTTCAATGAAAGCAGTTTGTTTTATTGGCTTCGGGAAGGATTGGAGAAATTAAGAACGGCAATATTAAAGATCGAACTGCCATATTATATGATACCAGAAAGGAATCTAATGGAAGCATGCGGACTGGATGAAGGACAAAAATGTACATGGGTAAATACTATCACGGACATGATGAACGAAGGTTCAAATACATTACTAAGATTGCCGAGGATACGGAAGGCAATAATATCGCATCCAGAGCCACTGGTGTGGTATAACACGAAGAGAATTGAGATGGAACTGCTGCAGTTGAAGCTCTGGAACAGACAAATGCAGTACAGGGATGAGAATGGTGTGGTCAATAGGTCGGATCCTATGCTGCAGGCGATATTGAGTCGTATGGAGGAGTTAATAATAGAGGTCCATAAGAGGATGAATAGGGAAGGAAGTCGTTTAAATGATCTTATAGAGATACGTAATATGATGCTTATGTAATTGTGTTGTAAATGCCAGTTATTCCATGCAATGCATATTTCCAACAATGCACTATAGAACGTAGTTAATTTAGGGCGTCTATACATAACATATATATCGAGGGCTGAACGGAAAACTGCAGTATCTCCTTCTTTATTTAATATGAGTTACAACAGTCTTCCGTTCAGCCCTCGATATGTGCTCATGCGTGGTTTGATATTTGGTAATATCAATAGTGTTTAGTTTTCCCTTCGTTATTCATTTAATTGCTCGGACGTGTATTATTGGATTGTTAAGTTTTGTTTGTTAACTTAAAAACGGTCCGTATACTTATAAGTGTTAACAGTCATTACGTACCGAGTAAATGTAGAAATCGGTAACTTTATAAATTCATGCTTTATTTCAGATCAACTTTGTTAATAATTACTATTAATTGTTACCCAATCTTATTTGGAGTGCTCTGATTTAATCCAACAAATGTGCATACTTATAGAATCTCTGTCATTCGTTTTTTTTTTGTAGGCACATTTGTTTGATATGCGTTTATATGTTGTGCTTTTTTTCCGTTCACAATAGACCTTGATGTAACAGATAAATTTGGTTCGTATGACCGTTTTAACATTAAGCTATACATATTAATATGCACATGTAATATGGATCGTAAAATGCAGATTATCGAAAATAAATGTGTGTTAGTTGATATTAATTACACCTTAATACATTATTAACGACACGTGAAGCATTAATAAATCTTCCTTTGTTTATCGAACCTACTGGTACGATGTGACGTTACTTTCATTGGTAAAGTATGTCATTTGAATTATCCTGCATAATGAAGCTGCGTCTAGGTTTTAAGGCACATAATTTCTTAAGGCCCCAGATTTCTGATTCGCATGCAGATTATATTAGATAAAAGCAAAATGCTCAATGGGTCATTGTCGACCTGATATGGCCCACAAGTCACCCGGGGTTGACTTAAAGCCGACGCTAGTCACCCCCGGGTGACATGAAGTCGATTGTAGTCACCCGGGGGTGACATGAAGACGATTCCTGTCACCCGGGGGTGACTTCAAAACGATTCTAGTCAACCTTTGAATCAGTATAAAGTCACCCTCAGCAACAATTTTATTGTAATCCTTACATTTTATTATACATACTCTGATTTTAAAATTCTCTTTTTTCTATTTTAACTTACATGTTGTTGTTAATGTTTTCGGAATAAGCCGCTTTCTGGTCGAATGCGCGTGCGCTTTTAACAACATCTAAATGCGATGCGGTGCCGTTTGATAAAAAAATACACGGGTGACTAGAAGCCGATTCTTGTCACCCGGACAAAGAAGATAATGTTATGTCCGTATTATGCGATACTCGCGAAAGTGACAGTTATGCAATTGATCATACTTTCAATATATTTAAAACATCTGAATGTATGCATTTCTTGTTCAATGTGTATGTCTTTGTAAATTTGATTCCTTTAAACGAGCATTCCTGTTGTTTGAAATTCATATTTAATTAGGAATGCAAGAGGCTAACCGGTTAACCTACCGAAACGACCAGTTAACCGGTTACATTTTCGGAAAAAGGTTAACAAGAAAAAAAATATTGTAGTATGCTTTTTTATTGGAATAATCTTTACTCTTTTTCATAATACAATTCGTACGATTTTACGTTTTTCGCGTGACATACTGCCAATTTGAGCTGGCAACTAGTAAAAACAACATGCCGCGCCATCGACGGTAGTTAATAACGTGTCAATTAAAAAGGCAATAAAGCAGAACCTTTGTGGTAACAAGCAGGGGGTACGTTTTGATAGTTTGCACTGTTGTGTTTAACTCACGAAAATTTAACTAGCGAACTGCGTGGAGTGGGGACTATTAGCGAAGAGGCAATTGACACGTTTATAGATTTCGCGATCAATTTCAATTGAGACATTGGATAACTTATTTTGATGTTTTATTAGCCAATATCCAACACTGATTGCCAGCAAAAATAAATTATTTATAAGTTACAATTTTATCAAGACTTGCATTCGTAGTTAAAATCTTGTCGAGATAACTTCTTATTTGTTCTATCAGAAATTTAAATCATTGTTAGTAATGTACTTAATCCACGATGCCACCACTACCGTCTGAGGCATGTTTTATTTAAGAAAGCAATTACTTTAACTAATTTAATAAATAAATATTAATATTAAAACAGAATACACAAAGAAACATACCATTTGTGAACGATACGACGCGAACGTAATGTAAGCGACCCAACTAAAAAATAAGGTAATGACACGTAAAAGAATACTAGTATTGGGTAATTCTTTAATAAAATACTCATATTCTTTCACGTTGGAAAAATAAATACAATATATAGCAAACATTTACAAAATTATTAAAATAAATGTTACAATACATGTTATTAAGAAACAGACATGTTATCAACACAAGCGCTCTCAAATTACTTCCGTTTTATAGAGAGTAGAGGTAGGAGCGGTATGACATTATTTACGTAAACTTTAACATTTGAACCACTTAAGGAGTTTCGGTTAACCGGTTACCAACCGGTTACGGCAAAAGGTAAACCGGTTAATGATTTGTGTAACCGCTTGCATCCCTATATTCAATACATGATGTTCCGTGCATTTCTGTCGTTATGATGAATATTCAACCTTTGAGTAATTCAATTGCATTAATTTAATAGATGTCGTTTAATCCTTTTATATGAATTGCGATGCTAAATATTTGAGTTAAATGTTTATTTACTTTAGTGTATGATGTGACAGTTTCTCTACGTTGTGTATTTACCGTCCAAGGCGGTGACCCCAACACATATTATACATCTGAGAAAATAATCTTAAAAACATCGTGTAGAGGTTCTGGTCATACTTTTGTTCGTAGAATTGCGTTAAAGACACATGCCACAAGGTCGAATGTCAAAACATGGTCATAAGCATACCATGGATATGTTTGTTAGTTTGTTTTTGTTTGCAAGAATTTTCCGCCGTGTTCAAAAATATATCATTCATATCACAGCGGTCTGTTAAACTGTTTACACGTGTCCTGTGTAAGTTGGTTTATTTCTTCTCAGTGCAAATACCTACGCCAGAAATTGAACACTGCCCTACATGAATATCAGGTCAGGGAAGAATGGACGTACAAATAATGTCAATGACAATCACAACACACCGGGACGGGAATCGAGCCCACGATCCTCAAATGTTTAGTCAAGCCTTAAACCATGATGGTCAAACCATATGGTATTCTTGGTAGCGGGTTCGTTGCTTATTTACAGTTTTGACTTATCAAGTCGGTTCTTAGATATCACATTATCAACCTTAAATTTTCTATTTATACAACCACCAATCTTTGGTTCTTCAACCTTACATTCTCTTAATATACATCAAGTAATCGTGGTTTTATAGATATCGTAATATCAATCTTATATTCTCTATTTATACATCCAGTAAATTTGTGTTCCTAGATATCGAAATATCAACCGTACATTATTTATTTATACATCTATAAATCGTGGGTTCTTAGATATCCCACTATCAACATTACATTCTGTAGTCATACATTCAGCAACCTTACATCCTCAATTTATACATCCAGCAATTGTGGGTTCTTAGATATGAAATAATGTAGGAGCGATTGTCCGGTTGGCAAAATAATGTAGGAGCGAGTGTCCGCCCTGTAAAAACATCGTACGAGCGACTGTCCGCCCTGCCAAAACATCGTAGAAGCGCCTGTCTGCCCTGTCAAATTTAGCGTATGAGCGATTGTCCGTAGGAGCGATTGTCCAGGATTCATCGCAATATCAACCTTACATTCTCTATTTATACATCCAGCAATCGTGGGTTCTTAGATATCGTAGTATAAACCTAACATTCACTATTTGTACACGCAGAAGTATTTCCTTTTCATTTCATATCATATGTTATCAGACAAACAAGCAGACAAAATAGTACCGGTATTCAGGCAATCGGACAAAGTGACGGCTATATTCAAATACCACTACCACAAACATATGTATCCACCATAAAGTTGATAGTTTTTATTTATTTATGTACGCCACTACGGTACTGAACAAGTAAAACTAAACCAATCTCTCAGACATATTTACAACTTATAACATATGCAACTAAAAATCTCATTGCTAAAAAAGATGCCAACAATAGATACAAAGTTGGTAAAATCAACATAAATGTATGATAAAAGATAAATATCTTGATTTTACCAAATCAACATAAAAACCAACAAAATTGTGTCTTTTTTATAAGTACACGCATTCAATATATCATTGCATTTAATAAATTAATTAGCATGTGTTTACCCAATATACATGACTGTGCTCTGTGACAAAGGGGTTTAATACATGTGTTTACCCAATATACATGACTGTGCTCTGTGACAAAGGGGTTTAATGCATGTGTTTACCCAATATACATGACTGTGCTCTGTGACAAAGGGGTTTAATGCATGTGTTTACCCAATATACATGACTGTGCTCTGTGACCAAGGGGTTTAATGCATGTGTGTAAAGTGATGTCCAAGTCTTTACAGTCTGCACAGGCTAATCTGCTTTTATATTTTTTGTTTAAAGAAAGTCTCTCCTTAGCAAAAATCAAGTTTAGTCGGGAAGTGTCGTCCCTGATTAGCCTATGCAGACTGCACAGGCTTATCTGGGAAGTTATTTTACGCACATGCATTAACCCCCTTTTTTACAGAGCACGGCCCAATTATTAATGAACAGTACAAATCAGTTAACAGTCTAAAGCTGAATGTGAGACAGTGTGAATTGTACTGGTTTTAATGTTGGTGTATCAGTGACACACGATGACTGCATAGTACAGATCCCATTTGAAACAAAGTGTTTTTCTGCGGCAAAAAGTTTCCAAATCTACTCTTACATTAACCAATACAACTAAAAGAGTTATATTTACTTCTCTGTTTACCACACTCTGTCCTGTGTATGAAGTGTTCTGAACTGTGTTTCCATGAAAACCTGAATTGTTTCTTGTTTCATGTTGTATCAAAGGTTTCCATCACCACTCTGAGTGTTCTGTACTGTGTATCGAAGACTACTCTTCTAAGTTATGTGAACATATCACAGGTTGTGTTTTAGGAAGTTAAGCACCAGGACGCGGTAGTGTTCAGACGCCTCATGACTTCTGATGCCATATCTCTCATTGGGATACAACTGAAATATACAATGAGCCTTGCTCTGGGAAAGCCGCAATAATGAATGTGGGTAAAGTGTCGTCCCAGGTTAGCCTGTTCAGTCCGCATAGTCTAATCAGGGAAGACACTGTCCACATAGACTGGATTTTTGTTTTGAATAGAGTTCCTTTAAACGAAAAATTCCATAACAGCGGAAATAATAGTTCCAGATTAACCTTTGCATAATGCACATGTTATTCTGGGAAATACTTTACGCATGTGTATTAAGCCCTGTTTTAACAGATTGCGGAACAAATATATAGCTGACATGAAATGAAGTTGGTTAAACACATTTTAACCAGTTTTTGCAAAAAGTGTACTTAATAGATACGGGCATTGCCGTGGAAAGCATAACACAATCATTACTTCCTTGCTCCCTACAACTTAAGTCTAAACTTATTATCAACATTGATATTGTCTTACACCTATACATGTTACTTATTGTTTTTATAACAACCAACTGTTGTCAAATGAATAAATTGAATGGTGTTTTTTTTAACTTTTATTGGAGATAACAAACTTAAAAGGCTAATGTTTATAAAGGAGCAAAATAACACAACAAACATAAAATAATACAATAGAGTTGTTAATGAGTAATAAATAGTTAAAAATGAGAAAAATATAAAGCTTTTGTACCACTAAACGACAGAGTACTTCAGAATGATTTTGTTGTAACTGTTTAATTTCTGACCACTCAACCTGTTGAGTGCTTACAAAACGTAACAGTACAAATGAGTCATTTTATAAGGTAAGACTTAACTAGTGAGCTATATGACCACTTATGACCGTACTTGTGAGCTAATTGACAACTAAAGACTATTTTCACTCCTCCATGACAACTGACCCCTGCCACTCACCTGTAGAGTGTGTGGTTTGCAGGCCTTCACGAGAGCGTTCACCAGTTTGCTCGTGTGTAGGAAGTGGACATTCTCATCCATCAGACCATGCACGATCAGTAGACGATTCTCACTGAAAACATGAACGATCAGTAGATGATTCTCACTGAAAGCATGAACGATCAGTAGATGATTCTCACTGAAAACGTGCACAATCAGTAGATGATTATCACTTGAAGCATGAACGATTACTAGACGATTCTCACTGAAAACATGAACAATTAGTAGACAATTCTCAAATAAAACATGAACAATCAGTAGACGATTCTCACTGAAAACATGAACGATCAGTAGATGATTATCACTGAAAACATGAACGATCAGTAGATGATTCTCACTGAAAACATGAACAATCAGTAGACCATTCTCACTGAAAACATGATCGATCAGTAGACAATTCTCAATGAATACATGATCAATCAGTAGACGATTTTCACTGAAAACATGAACGATCAGTATATGATTATCACTGGAAACATGAACGATCAGTAGATGATTCTCACTGAAAACATGAACAATCAGTAGACAATTCTCAATGAAAACATGAACGATCTGTAGACGATTCTCCTTGAAAACAAGAATTATCAGTAGACGATTCTCACTGGACACATGAACGATCAGTAGACGATTCATACTGAAAACATGAACGATCAGTAGACGGTTCTCACTGAAAACATGAACGATCAGTATACGATTCTCACTGAAATCATGAACGATCAGTATACGATTCTCACTGAAAACATTAACAATCAGTAGACAATTCTCGCTGAAAACATGAATGATCAGTAGACGGTTCTCACTGAAAATATGAACGATCAGTAGACGACTCTCAGTGAAAGCATAAACGATTAGTAGATAATTCTCACTGAAAACATGCACTAGTATGTTATCAAAGATACATGTGTACATAAGATGGGAAATGGGATGCAGTTGGATTTCTATTTTATGTAATAATGTCAGAAATTGAGTCCCTTAGTGCGAGATATAGAGAATAATAGGCTATCGTTGTGTAATACATAAGGTGGGGCTTAGAATCAATTCTTATCCTATTTTATCACACAAGAAAAGGGTAGTAACCTGCTTTCCTCTTTATCATACCTCTACGCATACAATTATTAATAAATAATAAAATATGATCGCTACGACTTTTCAGTTTTGGCAGTCATGAATATGTTTCATGACGTTAGAGTATAAAATATACTACATCTTAGAAATGAAATTGTTTGCCTTGTTTGAACAATCAGTAGACAATTCTCAATGAAAACATAAACAATCAGTAGACGATTCTCACCGAAAACATGAAAGATCAGTAGACGATTCTTGCTGTAATCAAGAACAATAAGTAGACGATTTTCACTGAGAACATGAACAATGAGTAGACGATTCTTAGTGAAAACATGAACGATCAATAGACGATTCTCATTGAAAACATGAACTATCAGTAGACGATTTTCTCTGAGAACATGAACGATCAATAGACGATTCTCACTGAAAACATGAACGATCAGTAGACGATTCTCACTGAAAAACATGAACAATCAGTAGAGGATTTTCACTGATGACATGAACGATGAGTAGACGATTCTCACAGAACAACATGCACTAGTATGTTATCAAAGATACATGTGAACATAAGATGGGAAATGGGATGCCGTTGGATTTCTATTTTATGAAATTATGTCAGAAAGTGAGTAACTAGTATGAGACATAGAGAATAACAAGCTATCGTTGTCTTATACATCAGGTGGGGCTTATAATTAATTCTTATCCTGTTGTATCACAAAACATAAGGGAAAAAACCTGCTTTTATGTTTATCATACCTCTGCGCACAAAGTTATAAAAAAGTATTGAAATATAATCGCTACAACAATTTTTGGCAATGATGAATATGCTTCATGACGTTTGAGTATAAAATATCCTACATCTCTGTATGAAATTGTTTGCATTGTCGAAACCGATTTATTTCTACAAATACGTAAATACTTTATATTTGATTCAGATCAAAACATTGACAGATATAACCCACTACTGACCTGATATACATAATTATACCAGACACCTTTATATCAGACCGGTATCAGCAAACAGGTATGGTGTATAGAGAATAACAGGTTACTGCCTGATCTTTATATAACGGCGAGGCTTGCCGAGACGTTATTTTATTACTGCCGAGCCTGATACATTACAAAAAGATCAGGCAGTAACCTGTTTTTCTGTTTATCATATCTCAACGTCCCCGATTTTAAAGAAATAATGAATAAATTGCTAAAAAAAACTTTAGTTTTAGCAGGAAAGAATATGACTTTTAATTGTCGTTTGACGTGTTAATAATGACGTCAGGAGAGCGCGCTGAATATTTGTAAACAATAGTTTTTTTGCTGTTTTTGTTGCATTTTGTGTTTAAAATATATTACATCTTGGTATCAAATTGTTTGTTATGTTGAATCTGATTTGATTTTACTAAAAAGCATTACTTTATACTTGATTCCGAGTAATATGACCATCCTCCACACATGACTGATACTTCCTGTTGACCATGATATAAAAAAATATATCAGGCAAAGTTATATCAGGCAGATATCAATGCGGTGGTATGATAAATTTTTGTATCGTTTTTTCTTAAGAAACACAAGCCTTGTGTTAACTGGTAAAGAAACGGACGAACATCCTACAACCTTATCAAAAGTTTACACTATTGGAAAAATTTAGTCATTCTTCTACCGGCTCATAAGTCGGGAGGTATAAAAAAGATACAAATGTTTTCCATTTTCATAATGTTCACTTCTTAAGTTGGGTCGAATTGTCATAAAAACGCAAACATATTTGTGTGTGTGTGCAGATTTTATGTCTATCTTAATCACAGCAGTACATACTCTTCCGGTAAGCTGTCTACATATGTGAGCACGTTGCCACGGTGATACCCATACAGGTTGTTAGTGGGCAGGTCCATTTACCGCTCCGTGTATCCAGTGTCGTACAGGTGCCAGTCTACAACCGGGGCACCCGCTATAGACACCTGTGGCATACAAACATCAAATTGAACAGCCAATTGGTCAATATCTGTAAAATATGTATATAATATAGCGTCACTCTAATAAAAAAGAGCTCAATTCATGTGTGTAAAGTGTCGTCCCAGATTAGCCTGTGCAGTCCGCCTAAATTGAATTTTCGCTAAGAAGATACTTCCTTTAAAACAAAAAACTATAAAAGCAGAAATTGTCCTTGATAAGCCTGTGTGGACTGTACAGGCTATGCTAAGACGACATTTAACTCACATGTATTAGGCCACATTTTTCCAGAATGAGGCTCATATGTATATAATTATTCAATATTCAAATATGCTCCATTAACAAACAAATAACTCAATCATAATACTTATAGTAAAGTAATGGCTACCAATATTTTCAAGAATTTCCAATCTCATGCAAGATGACATGAAACAATAATAGTATTATAAACATAAAGAATCATCACAACATTAAGTGAGATGATTTATTTTGTATATGTTATGAAGTGATACATAGAGTGATCATCAAGTGAAGTATACAGTGATACATAAAGTGATCTATAAACTGTTGTATGGAGTTTTGCATAGAGTGATGTATAAAAGAAGGTATCAAATAATGTATAAAGTGATTCACAAAGTGATGTATTAAGGTATGTACAAAGGGATAGAGTGTTATACAAAGTGCTGTATACAGTGATGTATTCAATGATAAATAAAGGGATGTATAAACTCATATATGCAGTGATATACAAAGTGATGTATTCAATGATTTATAAAGTGATGTATGAAGAGGTTTTACATTGATTTAGGGCAAAATTAAGCCTGCATTACACAACTTAATGAATTGTTTCATAAATATAGAAGATTTTATTTAATAGCTCACTCACTTCATTGGTATACTAACTCCAAAATGACAGATAATGTCAACATAGTTACAGCACTCACCTTGAATATATCTGGCCTCTGAGCCAGACCCATTAAGGAGAGGTAGCCACCTGGATGGAATGTAAGCAACACTTTTATTGTGTAAGGCAATGACTGATATAAGAAGATATCATCTTCGTTTATTGGCCAACTAAAATACTGCATTGACTAATAAGGGAAGACACTTTCTGCTTTTGTATAATTTTTTATTTAAAGGGGCCTTTTCACAGATTTTGGCATTTTTTAACTTATTCATTAAATGCTTTATATCGATAAATGTAAACATTGGATCGTAAAAGCTCCAGTAAAAAATCAAGAATAAAATTAAAAAAAGGAAAAGAACATTGCCCGGACCAGGTTTCGAACCAGTGACCCCTGGAGTCCTGCCAGAGTCCTGAAGTAAAAACGCTTTAGCCTACTGAGCTATTCCGCCAAGTACACATACTTGACGTATTTTATACCTTATATAAGCAATCTTCGTAGTTTCACAAAATGTAACGACACAAACAGAACTCTCCAAATTATTCAATCGTTTCGCGTTGCAACGCTTTATAATTTTTAGGTTTTAAAATCGTCAAAAGATGCATATAATGGCTATATTAGACCATGGTAAATGTCCAGTATTACTGTTTCCTCACAAATATCATAACTAAAACGAAAATTTGCGAATCTGAAACAACTTTTTTCAATTTTGTCAATTTACCAAACCGTGAAAAGATCCCTTTAAAGGAAGTCGCTTCTAAACAACAGAAAGTGTCATCCCTTTTAAGCCTCTGCGCAGGCTAAAATGGGCAGACAAATTTCGCATATGCATTAAGCCCCATTCTCCCATAGCAAGACTCATATTGTAAAAGAAATCTGAAACAAGAATGTCCCAGTAAGTAAGATTTCAACACTAGAGAAGTACCTAAATGAAGATAAATTTGCTGTTTTTGTAACAAATTGCTGCAGATCACTGAATTGAACAAAACATTAAAGAAGTAAGACAAGAGAAGGTGTGTTCAATGCTAAGCTTTTGTCAAAATATTAGTAAAAACTGCCAACTTACAGTAAATGAACGATCCATTAGACAAAGTCCTGTACCATGTCTTTAATAACAACAGTAGAGTACCTAAATCCAGAAACTTTCGAAATAGATGTAATTCCAAAAACGCAAATTAATTTTGTAGGAAGGGTTTATGGTCATTTGTGCCTTAATTATATTTTCTTTGTATTGTTATTCCATATTGTATTAGAAACGCTTGCTTTACCTACGGTACTGTTTTTATTTCAACCCCAAAACTTGGAAAATTCAAACAGGACTAAGCAGCTTAAACAAAACTCTATACATTCTGGTTAAATATAACATATTTAAGAGGCGTGATTGTGCATCGATTAGTACCATAATTATTTATCATACAAACATGTCTCGGGAGTATCCGGTTTAAAGTAATAACTGTATAGAGACACTTCTGCCAAACATTAATATTTTTAATTTAACCAACGTACAATTCAAAATGACAAACTCTAGTACTTATTGAGTTTGACTGTTTTTTATTTAGTTTGCTTATAGGTTTTCAATAGTTGCATTTTGTAAAAAAAAAACAAATAAGTGCAATATATTCGAACCAATGACAAAGAGAATTGCTTAAGTCCAGTAAATGGAACCAAACATATTTTTAGTCCTATATAGAGATGAAAACCAATGAAGTCAAGACATAAGAACAGCTCATCAACATAGCGTAAGACCATCCATGTATTGCTAACAGTGAGGCAACAAAGCATAAGACCATCCGTGTATTGCTAACAGTGAGGCAACATACCGTAAGACCATCCGTGTATTGCTATCCTATCTTCGTCTATAAAATCTACATGTGATGCCAGCCACTGTAAACCCTCCACTTGATCCTCTACTTTGTAGTGCCCTGAAACGATGTACACACAGTGACCATGGTAACACACATGGTGACCATGGCAACACACAGTAGTCATGATCTTGATTATGCAACCTTAAGTTGACTTCAGTCTGTATTATATGCAAGCCATTTAGCTGAGTTTCTGTAGTACTCTGAGGTCAGACACCAGACTGGGGCCAGGATTCATAATGATCATACTTAAATCTTAACTTAAGATGAACATCAGTCTCAGTCCAAAACTCCAGCTGAACATCATTATCTAAGGGTTTCAGACTCCAGCTGAACTTCATTATCTCAAAGTCTATGACTCAAACTGAACTACATTATCTCAAAGTGCAAGATTTTAGCAAAAATGTGTTATCTTAAAAGTCCATCACTTTAGTGGAACTTAATTATTTAAAAGTCCAAGACTCCAGCTTAACTATCTCAAAATCCAAGTCCTCAGCTTCATGTTGTTGTCTCGCTGAACAAATGATTTTGAGACATCCATAGTTAGACATATCAAAATCTACACTTTTACACTTTTCAAGAGTAATTTGATTACTATACTTATCATTATATAAAATAGCAATCATGTATACTTACAGTGAGCAAAAACCAATGAATAATTAGATTCAATTAAAACCACATCAACATAAATGATAATGCAAGTTAAAACTTCGAGGCAAACATATTTATTATATCTAAATGTGGGAAGATGGGGTACTTCTGTTCACTTTGACATATCCGGTACCATGCCCTTGTTAATCAGAGACTCTGAAAATAACTACAAATACAGTAACATCATTTATATTCGTTTGCATGAAAGTTTGAGTTTTTTTTAATTGACTTTTTTGTGCACACATACATTTGCGTATTTTTTATGTTGAGAAAAAAAAAGCAAAATGCGTATAAGTTATTTTCCAATGTGTTTGTGTTAAATTCATGTGTTGTGTTAAATTCATGTGATTGTTTCAAATTCATGTGATTGCATATATGTTATTTTCCAATGTGATTGTGTTAAATTAATGTGCTGTGTTTCATGTGATTGTGTTTAATTCATGTGATTGTGTGAAATTCATGTGATTGTGTTTAATTTATGTGATTGTGTTAAGTTCATGTGATTTGGTTAAATTCATTGATTTGTCAACCCACCAAACCAACAAAAATGTATGTCCCAAGAATAATGAGTTTCCAGTACCTCTAATCGAATTGGTTACATACCAGTCTGTTTTTAATATGGCTTTCAAACTTGATCCCTCGACTACACGAGCCTCTACCATCAATAATGACAACAGCAAACCCTTCCGCAGCCATTGTGTGCAGTCGTACATGCCTGAAATAGAAAAATATTTGAACCTTGCTCTAGTAAAATGGTCTGAATGCTTATGAATAAAGTGTCCTGCTAGATTAGCCTGTGCAGTTACAGGGAAAACAAAATGGAGCGCATAGCTTTTATTTTTTAAACGGCTCATACTATACAAGTACAACTGTTTCCTTACTTAGGCCCCTTTGTTTCATATTAAATACTGTACAAGTCAAACTGTTTCCTTACTTTAGACCCTTGTTTTCATATTAAATACTGTACAAGTCAAACTGTTTCCTTACTTTAGACCCTTGTTTTCATATTAAATACTATACAAGTACAACTGTTTCTTTACTTCAGTCCCTTCTTTTCATATTAAATACTATACAAGTCAATCTGTTTCCTCACTTAAGCCCCTTTGTTTCATACAAAATACTGTACAAGTCAAACTGTTTCCTTACTTTAGCCCCTTGTTTTCATATTTAATACTATACCAGTCAAAGTGTTTCCTTACTTAGGCCCCTTCGTTTCATATTAAATACTATACAAATCAAACTGTTACCTTACTTTAGACCCTTGTTTTCATATTAAATACTAGTCAAGTCAATCTGTTTCCTCAGTTGAGTGCCTTGTTTTCATATTAAATTCTATACAAGTCACACTGTTACTTTACACTTAAGCCCCTTTGTTTCATATAAAATACTCTAGTCAAACTGTTTCCTTACTTTAGCCCCTTGTTTTCATATTAAATACTATACAAGTCAAACTGTTTCCTTACTTAGGCCCCTTTATTTCATATTAAATACTATACAAGTCAAACTGTTTTCTCACTTTAGACCCTTGTTTTCATATTAAATACTGTACAAGGCAAACTGTTTTATTACCCTTGTTTTCATATTAAATACTATACAAGTCAATCTCTTTCCTCACTAGAGTCCCTTGTCTTGATATTACATACTGAACAAGTCAAACTGTTTCCTTACTTTAGATCCTTGTTTTCATATTAAATACTATACAAGTCAAACTGTTTCCTCACTTGAGTCCCTTGTTTTCATATTATATATGATACAAGTCAAACTGTTTCCTGATTTGAGTCCCTTGTTATCATACTAAATAATATACAAGGCAAACTGTTTTCTTACCCTTGCTTTCACATTAAATACTGTACAAGTCAATCTGTTTCCTCACTTGAGTCTCTTGTTTTCATATTAAATACTGTACAAGTCAATCTCTTTCCTGACTAGAGTCCCTTGTTTTGATATAAATTAATGTACAAGTCAAACTGTTTCCTTACTTTAGACCCTTGTTTTCATATTAAAGACTGTACAAGTCAAACTGTTTTCATTACTTTAGACCCTTGTGTTCTTATTATATACGATATAAGTCAAACTGTTTCCTTACTTGAGTCCTTTGAAGGAGTTGGTCACCAGCTGTACATGCGGTCCCCCATACACAAACAGCATTATGGGATACTTGACCCCTTGCTGGTAATTGTGGGGCCGGTAGTACATCCCATTCATTGTGTGGCCTGACTTGCTCTTGTAGTTGAACATCTCTGGGTAGCTGTAGTCAGGAAAGTCTGAAAACCAATTAACAATAATCATTTAAGTTTTGTTTGAAGGCAATTGACGTTAATAATTAAAATTGCTTTCATCTGAAAGCAATTAACAACAATAATGAAAATAAGCCTTGCTCTGGATAAATGGGGCTTAATGCATGTGTATAAATTGTTGTCCCACTTTAGCCTGCGAAATACACACAGGCTAATCAAGGACGACACAACCCGCAAGCATGGAAGTTTTTGTCAAAATCATTCTCTTTTAAGCAAAAATCAAGTTAAGGAAGAAACTGTTGGCCCTGATAAGCCTGTGTGCTTTTTGAAGTCAAAATAAAATTGTTTCAAATAATAAACACAACAATACATTGAATTATAGGCCACTGACTACTTACCTGTGGATGACATGATAATGGCCAGGGTTTGAGTCTGTACAGACTGGGGTGAGATCTTTATTCTGTACAGAGCAGACTGTGGAGCTGAGTTCACAGCGCTGGACACAGTCACAAACATGGAGCACGCCTGCAAGGGACAATTAGAGCACAGCGCTGAACACCGTCACAAACATGGAGCACACCTGAAAGGGACAATTAGCACACAGCGCTGAACACTGTCACAAACATGGAGCACGCCTGAAAGGGACAATTAGCACACAGCGCTGAACACCGTCACAAACATGGAGCACGCCTGAAAGGGACAATAAGCAGCAACAATAACTAAAGCAGTGAGCAACAACTTGATATAGTAAGAAGTGAATTGTAATTGTAATGTAATACACATTTTATATTATTTCAATTTAAAACTTTAAAGAAGGCTTATAAAAATTGAACAACTTTATAAAATAAGGAACAATAAACATTGAAATATGTCGGAGTACTTGGTCAGACAAGTTTGACTTTACAGACTGATAGACAGATGAACGGCTGGGCGTGCACGCGGCTGGGGGAACTGCAACAAGGGCAGACGGACTAACAGACAGCTATGATGAATCTAGTAAACTCCATTCTAATTCATTCCAGCAGGAATAATAAACAAGACGGCCAAGATGGCCCTAGTTCACTCACCTGAGAGGAGTCGGTTCATTCAATCTTTACCAAATGTCAAACTTGACCTAAATATTGTCCAAACAAACATCCTGGTCAAGTTTCATCATTATTTCATCTGCGAGTCATGATCAATGTACCTATGAAGTTTCATGATCCTAGGCGTAAGCATTCTTTTCTAAGTTGAGTTACCGCGACCTTGACAGCCATTGTGTGAATACGTTTTTGGCACTGTGACCATGACCTCTGACCTAATGACCTGATAATCAATAGGGGTCATCTGCGAGTCATGAGCAATATACATATGAAGTTTTATGAACCTAGGCATAAGCGTTCTTGAGTTATCATCAAGAAACTATTTTACTATTTCAGGTCACCGTGACCTTGACCTTGGACCTAGTGACCTGAAAATCAATAGGGGTCATCTGCGAGTCATGATCATTGTACCTATGAAGTTTCATAATCCTAGGCATAAGCGTTCTTGAGTTATCATCCAGAAACCATTTTACTATTTCATATCACCGTGACCTTGACCTTTGACCTAGTGACCTGAAAATCAATAGGGATCATCTGCCAGTCATGTTCATTGTACCTATGAAGTTTCATGATCCTAGGCATAAGCGTTCTTGAGATATCATCTGGAAATCATTTTACTATTTCGGGTCACCGTGACCTTGACCTTTGACCTAGTGACCTGAAAATCAATAGGGCTTATCTGCAAGTCATGATCAATGTATCTCTGAAGTTTCATGATCCTAGGCATAAGCGTTCTTGAGTTATCATCCGGAAACCATTTTACTGCTTTGGCTCACTGTGACCTTGACCTTTGACCTAGTGACCTGAAATTCAATAGGACTCATCTGCGAGTCATGATCAATGTACCAATGAAGTTTCATGATCCGAGGCAAAAGCGTTCTTGAGTTATCATCAGGAAACCAAGATGAACGGCTGGGCGTGCACGCGGCTGGGGGAACTGCAACAAGGGCAGACGGACTAACAGACAGACAGCTGTCTATGATGAATCTAGTAAACCCCATTCTAATTCATTCCAGTAGGAATAATCATTGATGTTATATATGATAAACTTCAAGATCAACAAGTGCTTCACCGTCTATTGTACTGTACATATTTCTATGCCACCAATTATGCTGCATTATCTAAGAAGGTAAGGATGGCGTACTTGGTTAGCTATGACATTGGCATGTGATCAGGAGGTCTACTGTTTGATCCTCGATGTGGATTATTTTAATATATCTCAAGGTATTAAGAACTCATGGGAAAACTGGGCTTAATGCATGTACATAAAATGTCGTCCTCGGATTAGGCTTATCAGGGACCACACTTTCCACTCAACTGGATTTCCATAAATGCGAAAACTGAGCTTAATTCATGTGCGTAAAGTGTCGTCCCAGATTAGCTTGTGCAGTCCGCACAGGCTAATCAGGGACGACACTTTCCGCTTTAATGTGTTTTTTAGTTTCAAGGAAACCCTTCCTTACCAAAAATCAAGTTTAGGCGGAAAGTGTCGTCCCTGATAAGCCTGTGCGGACTGCACAGGCTAATCTGGGACGACACTTTACGCACATGCATTATGACCAGCTTTCACAGAACACGACACATTGTATTTCATATTAGCCTCGTTCTGGCAAAACGGGATTTAATGCTTGTATGTAAAAACAAAAAATACCACAAAAAATGGAAGGTATCATCCCTGAAAAGCCAGGGTGGACTGTACAGGCTTATGTGGGTCCTACTTTTATGCACATGCAGTAAGCTCTGTTTTCCAATAGTGGGTCTAATATTTACAATTCTTAAAATATCAGTAAATTGAATTCAACATATTTCATTTATTATTTTCAAAACTAAATATGAGCATGTTTTCACAAAACTCTTATGGCTATGTTGTGTTTATGTCCATTGAAATTAAAATGCCTTGAACACAATTATTGTTTAAAAATAATAATAACGGTTTTTATTGTATCAATTTAAAAGGTGAAAACATGTGGTTCCAAATAGAAACTCAGATTTCTCTTTGGAATATCAGTCCTGGTGGAGATAACAAGTGAGACGTTGGATCACTAAAGGTAAAGCATCGTGCTAAACAAGGGGCCGGCAGGATCTCTTTGTTTACTTTCTTTTTGCATTTTTTAAAAATCGAAGATAGTTACTCCAACGCTGTTAATATGATACTGGGTTGTTTAAATTCCAATACATACAGATGTGTTTCAAGTGGAGTGTCCTTTAGTCCAATGAAGTAGACCAGACCTCGTGTTCCGTCCACCCATATCTGCAAACAGACACGAGGGGTAATTAAAGCTCATTGGGTCATTGTCGACCTGAAATGGCTTGAAGTCATCCGGGGGTGACAAGAAGCCGATTCATGTCACCCTGGGGTGACTTCAAGCCAACAGGGTGACTAGAATTGACTTCATGTCATCCCAGGGTGACATGAATCGGCTTGAAGTCACCCTAGGGTGACAAAAATCGGCTTCTAGTCATCCCCGGATGACTGCAAGACATTTCAGATCGACAATGACCCAATGAGCATTATTAAACCGCTCATACAGATGAAAACATAAGCAAATTTAAAACTTCTTCAGAAAAAGATTTGTAAACACATATTGGTGATTTTTTTTAAATTGACATGTTCCAAATAATCACTAGGAAGAAAAATTAACAGGTGAACAAGTAGCCAATTTGAGTTTACAAAATAAAAACACAACTTGAATATATTAGTTAACTAGACACTGTAAAATAATTTACACTTTTCTGCCAGAAATTTCCTGGTTGTTTACAAATAACTTTCGTTGACATGTACACATTTGTTCCTGTAAATTCTTTGATTTTGGACAAAAATGAGAAATTCGCATTGGTCATTTTCCCATTTTGTTGAGTAAAATTCAAAGATCTGTCAACCCAAACAATCAACGAAAAATCAATTTCCCAAGAAAAATAATGATTTACAGTATAACCCAATAATAAGACAGGTTCAAATATATACAGTCTCAAGATACTGCTACCTCTTTAGAGGACACCTCCCAGTCCCCAGTGGTGATCTGTGTGACCTCACTCTCACGGGACATCACTGAAAACAGGGAAATATGGGTTAAAGGGTCGGTCACTGAAAACATCGAAATGTGGGTTAAAGGGTCTGTCACTGAAATCATGGAAATATGGGTTAAAGGGTTGGTAACTGAAAACATGGAAATATGGGTTAAAGGGACAGTCACTGAAAACATCGAATTATGGGTTAAAGGGTATGTCACTGAAAACATCGAAATATGGTTTAAGCCATGTATGCCTAGCGTCTACAAAAAATGCCTTGACAGACAGCGTAGACCCAGATGAGACGCCGCATGATGCGGCGTCTCATCATTGTCTGTGCTGTTTGCTTAAAATAATTTCTATAAGAAATATTCTAAATAAAGAAATACATTTACTAGACATCCCTAATTTTGGAAATAAATTGATCAAACTTAGAAGGATGGGAGAGTCCAATAAGCATAAATGTATTACAGGGACAGTCAGATAAAACAAGGAACTATGGGTTAAAGGGTCGGTGAATGAAAACATGGAAATATGGGTAAAAGGGTCGGTAAATAAAAACATGGTAATATGGGTAAAAGGGTCGGTAAATGAAAACATGGAAATAAGTGTTACAGGGACAGTCACTGAAAATATGGAAATATGTGTTAAAGGGTCAGTAACTGAAAACATGTAAATATGGGTTGAAGGGACAGTCACTAACACATGGAAATTTGGGTTACAGATACAGTCAATGAAAACAATGAAATATGGGTTTAAGGGTAGGTCACTTAAAATATGGATATAGGTGTCAAATGGACAGTGAGTTAAAACATTGAAACAAGTGTCAAAGGGACAGGAAGTAAAAACATGGAAATAAGTGCCAAAGGGGCAGTCAGTTAAAACATGGAAATAGGTGTCGAAGGGACCGTCAGTGAGAACATGGAAATGTGGATTAAAGGGATAGTCAGTGATAATAAAAGGGAAATGTGGGTTGAAGGAATAGTCATTGATAACATTGAAATAAGCGTTAATGGGAAAGTATGTGATAGAATGGAAAAACATGTAAAAAAACAGTCAGTGAAACATGGGATTAAGTATTAAAGGGTCAGTCAGTAATTACATGGAAATAAGTGTTAAAGGGAAAGTCATTTAAAACATGGAAATAAATAGTTACAACTGTGACAGAATCAGGATGTTTGTATTTGTTCAAAAAAACTATGCATTTCAAATGGTTATGCCTCTTTTAAATAGTTTATTAATACTGAATGGTGAAATAACCATTTTTTCATATCATGTTGTTTGCAAATTTGATTAGGTCCATGATCCATTTCCCGGAATTCATAAACCAATTTTATTCATGCATAAAAATATGGTTTAATTGTTTTATATATTTGTTTTTATTCCATATAAGAGATAAAGTTATCAAATATATTTATTCCTTGCATAACCTTGTTTGGACACAGACCATACAGCAGAGGTTTCAGGTACAGAGACATATTTCAACATCCAAACTAAACAAAAGAAAATGGCTGAAAACATCAAATGGCATCATGAAATTTTACTAAAATGACACCAGTATAAACTTCTCAAAGGCACGACACTTTTGGCTTGAATGAATTTTTTTGTATGAGAACGTCTCGTCTCAACTTAAATCCACTCAAAACGGAGAGTATTGTCTGCACTGGCTAAAATGACGCAATACATTAGGCACATGCATTAAGCCCTGTTTTACCTAAACGGGCTCAAATGACTGCAACTACAATCTGAGTTACCTGTTTGCTGAGTCTCCCATGGTGAGCCAGTGATGCACTGACCCGATAGAGGTGCCGGTATCCTGATCTCTCTGACATCAACAGAAACTCTATGTCCCTAGAGTCGGGCCTGGTCGGCAGGAAATTAAGTATGTCAGTGATCTGTGATTAACGAGTGAAAAATATTTAACATATGATATTTAACATCTAGGAAAACTGGGCTTAATGCATGTGTGTCACCACTGATAAGCCTGTTTAATCTGCATATGGGTGGGAGTAAATTGTTGTCCACGATTACTTAGTGCAGTCCTCACAGGCTAATATGGGAGGATAATTCCGCTTTAATGGATTTTTTCATTAAATATAATTCTGTTTAAACAACAATCTATTCAAGGTGGAAAGTGTTGTTCATGATTAGCATGTGCTGACGCCTTACTCACATGCATCAAGTCCTGTTATCACCGAGTGTTGCTTATCTTTATTACAGTTAACTTATTATGCTTAATCTGTGTAAAAATATGATGTTCTCTTTATGTATGTAACTGTCAGCTATGAATTTAACACGAAAAGATCGGAAAATGACCGACAACAATTCCTCTTTTTTTTAAATCTCAAATCCTTGAAGTTATGTTTATTTCAAAAACAACAAAATAGTATGCTGACAAATATATATAGAGAGCAAATAAGGTCGCTGTCAGATCTTTCTGTAATATATCAGGCAAGGCTTAGAATAATATAATGGCGATGCCTGCCGTTTACTTGTTTATCATACGTCTACGTCCTCGATTATAAAGAAATAATGAAAAACTCGCTAAACAAACATCATTTTGAGCGGGAAATGGCGTAACAAGCACTTGTGTTGAATATTTGTAAAACATGTGTTTTGCTGTTCGTGTTTCAATTTGTGTTTCATTATATTGGTATCAAAGTGTTTGTTTTGTTAAATCTGATTTGATCTTACTACAATGATTACTTTATAGTTGATTCCGAGTAATATGACCTACCTCCTATCATCGACTGATACAATAACTTCCTTTTTAACTGAAATAAAATAGTATAGCATGCAGCGTTATATCAGGCAGATATCAATGCAGCGGTATGATACAACTTGTTTTACAGTATTTATTATAAAAAAACTTACAAAAACCTATTATGATTTTAGTACAAATATTATACACTCTTCTTTTCTGTAATTTTACAATGAGTTCACATACATTGACCCAGATGTCAGAGGTTTCCTTCAGTAGGACATGTACAGGTGGAAGTGGGGCAGGTTCATACTGGGCGTCTATCCGTGGCTTTGAGCTAGAGGGGTACCGGGCCTCAGGGCCACACTCCTGAGGGATCAGGTACTGGGTAATAATAATAATTAACACATTATTTTTTTACGAACGCATGAATGTATATTGAAGTGTTTGTCAATATTGAAGTGTTTATCACTTTTGAACACATTTCCTAAAATTTATTATATCGAACATCACGTGGAAATGGCGGTATTTCCGAATACTTTGATACTTATTTAGAAACAGCAGGCTCTGTGTATGCAGTCTTCAATTATTATCGCAACGCATCAACGTGAATATCATCAACACTTGTTCTGATTTTATATCGGAGCGCTAAATACAATTTGTAATTTTACTTTAATAATAGACCTGCGATGCATATCAAGTGAAATACTCAGCATACTAATGGATTGAAGGTATACCATTATACAAATACTACATAACGTATCGAGTGTTTCAACGTATGGTCAAACAGAGACTGGTAATGTCAACCGAGGCATTACATTATTACACCAAACAAATCAAAAGTAATTTATGTACCCGCCCAAATCAGCTATTTCCAAGCATTTTAAGGACAAAAGTCATACTATCGCAATCAGATGCTTCGGTGGATTATTTAAATTATTTGCTCTTGCTAACGATCATTGAACACATGCATTGAACACTAACAATTCTCGCGTATTAAATCAAGTTTGATAACGGCAGAATCAAATGTCCGTACTTGTTAGAACCGGTGTGACGATTCAGCGGGTACATATATATTTAGAAGTCTCGTGGCTACATGCATGTACCGTATTTCCATTCTCGTGTTGTATTCGACAAAACAAAGAACGAAAATCAACGCATAGAATTTAGTATTTCGATGTTCGAATAATCACAGACACATTATAAATGTATCAAAACGTTAATACAATCAAAAGCACACAAAAATGTTATTTAAATGTAAAAGTTCCTGACTCCGATGTGCATAAAGAGTTCATTCACTGCGATTTACACTAATTAATTAATGTCAAAGTACATAGCATACACGATTCATTTTAATAGGCGTTTTCAAACGAAAAATTTATTGATTTGGCATACCAATATTAAAATTGATCGGACACAGACATGTTAAATTAGTTCCCATTTTAAAGATGCGAATGGGATGGCCAGTCAAAATTATATAGTTTCTTTATAGCATGTATCTGTAGATATTTGTGTCGACGCGATAATCGGGTGAGTGAGATTATCATGCTATAAATGGAAGGGAATTATTACGAACGAATTCGAATACTTAAGTAATTCAAAGTTTTTAATGCGTTCTTGTTATAATTATAATGAATAACAGGTTACCACCCTATTATTGTGTATTATTTCAGGCGAGGCGTAGAGTTTAGAAAAGGGCATGGCTTGTTGAGCCGTTATAGTACACAGCGATAGACCAGTAACCTGCTTTCTGTTAATAATTCCTCTACATCCAATTTTTTTTTAAAGAAATAATAAAATTTAATCGCTACGGCGCTGCATTTTTAGCTTATCGTTGATCTTGATACCCATTGTTAACAATAAGAAATATTTAAATATTAGAAGTGTACAGCTGCAACCGTTTTATGATGTAACATTATTAAATACTTCGCAGTATTTCACATTCCAACAGATAAATGGTAGGTACTTCCTTGACAAGTAAATATTATTTTCATTTCTGGAATGATGTCTAGTCTAGCTGTAGCATACCAGTGATTTTCGTCGTTTAATTCTTTAACGTTAAATAAATGGTTTAGAGTAAAACAAACACAAGGAAATTCAATGCACATTTTTTATAATACATATTTAATAACGCTATGTTTCGGATAAACCAACCATTACATGGTAATGTCAGCTCCGATTTGATACCAGCTTCGCGGTGTTTGAAATTTCAAATGGACTGAGTTTAGTAGTGTCTAACCTTCCTATGATCGCTAGGGGGTAAACCACTTGGACAGATTTGTCTATTTGCATTATGTATAGTTGAAGCGAACGATTGGTGGGTTTTGATTTTGTATACCAAATTATGTTGATTATAGTGAAAACTCATGTTTTACACCTAAGAATTCTATGTGAAACGCAAAGGTTCTGCGTAGTTTAAACAGTTTTGCTGCTAAACTCAATTTCTCATTTGAAATCGAAAGTGTTTACAAATAAACATAAAACTATGTTGATGTATGTTAGGTTTATGTTTATTTTGTGTTTCATCGTATTGTAAAGTGTATTTGTTTGTACGATGTTACCAGATAAATGAAATGATGTATTAAGCACACAAATATTTGCAATATCTTACTTTGGAATAAGCATTTTTAAACATAACCTTCTCTGACTTAAAGGGGATTCTCATCACGGTTTTTTGTATAATTTATTTGCATGCTTGTTTGAGAAGCAAACATTACTGGTGTTAAGGTTCAGAGAACAGGGCGGATTGTAAACTAAATTACATATAGATTTTCACGAAGATGTGTTTTGTTTTTCTAGTCTGCGATTTGACAAACATATCGTTTAAGTTGTCATGTCTTTGACACTAATTGGAGCGTTTTTGGTGAGGTTAAAACTTCATATTGTTTGTAAATGGAAATTTGACTGACATATAGAATTTCATGGGAAATTTGTACAGTTATCAACATAAACTGGTAATATGTATCCAGTTTATATGATTGGTTATTTTGAAAGCGATACGATTTCATGAGAGATCCAAGGGCTACAGGAAATTCAGTTAGTTCAAATTACGTAGTATCTGGCACATACTTTTTCTTGTTTCAAGGAGCGCAAAATTACATTTAACATAAATAAGACAGATCAACAGTGCATTAAAAGTTTTGCCAATCGAACACGTTACTGTGCAGTGTATGAACGTTACGGAGATTACGTTTAAAAGTCACGGCACTCATAACTCGGTCACAAATAGAGACCGATCACTGTCCGATCAGCGGACGACGTATTTTTCCGCTTATCGGACTGGCGCCTGGTCGATGATCGCACGGACACCGGGTCATTTTGTAGCATCGGGCGGCGTCCGGATTAAGTTTACGTCTCACTTAAAATTGTACCTGACATCGCGCCCGGGAAGGAATCGAGTTGAGATCGAAAAAGAGATCAGACGATCAACACACGGTTATTGCCCGGCGATAGCCCCACATCAGATTCATTACACGTGTATCGGCAAAAGTAAAGGTATTTCAAAGGGGCAAATATATCGACCGGCGACCGTTTGATTGTCGGAGGGCCTCCACACGATGAGCGACGGACGCCGGACGGCGCTCGTTATGATACACGTACAATGAATCCGATGTCGGGCGCACGCCGGAGGATAACCGTGCGTTGATCGTCCGATTTTTTTTCGATCTCGACTTGATTCCCTCCCGGGCCCGATGTCAGGTAAAACCAGGTGTGAGATTAGAAAGTATTCCGGATGCCACCCGATGCTTCAAAATGACACGGTGTTCGTGCGATCATCGGTCGGGCGCCAGTATTACATTGCATTGCCACTTATTTATTCCTTCCAAAAATGTGTGTTAGCTAACCATATTTACTTTAATAATGAGCTTACATTTCATATTCCGTAACTGTATTGTTGTTCCAAATATAGACACCACATTTGAACACGATCTACATATCATTCAAGAGCTAATAGCGGTGTTCTTGCCAGTAACAAAGCGATGTCCAGCCTTTAAAGCGTAGCTCAATCATCACAAAGGTGTTCATGCCAGTAACATTACGGTAATCTTGTCAGCAAAATAGCGGTAGTAATGCCAGTAAAATAGCGGTGTTCATCCTTCATTGCGATGTTCAGCCTTCATAGCGGTGTTCAGCTTTCATGAAGGTGTTCAGCCTTCATAGCGGTGTTCAGCTTTGATGACGGTGTTCAGCCTTAATAGTGGTGTTCATGCAAGTAACAGAGCGGTGTTCAGCCTTCATAGCGGTGTTCAGTCTTCATGACGGTGTTCAGCCTTCATGACGGTGTTCAGCCTTGCTAGCGGTGTTCATGCAAGTAATATAGTAGTGTTGAGCTTTCATAGCGGTGTTCAGCCTTCATAGCTTGGTTCATGCAAGTAACAACATAGTAGTGTTGAGCTTCATAGCGGTGATCAGCCTTCATAGATTGGTTCATGCAAGTAACAACAAAGCAGTGTTGAGCTTCATAGCGGTGTTCAGCCTTCATAGCTTGGTTCATGCACGTAACAACATAGTAGTATTGAGCTTCATAGCAATGTTAAGCTTTCACAGCTTGGTTCATGCCAGTAACGAAAGAGAAGTGTGCCACAAAACTATAAGTATGATTAAAGCAAGAAAGGGGATTAAGTTTGAATCACTTCGTCTATGCAAACAATGAACACAAATGGCTTTGTAAAACTACTGATAACAAAGTCAGAAATAAGTTCCGAGCCTGATCTCTATGTTGTAAAATAAAGTTCTCGTTAAACTATTTATCAAATCAGGATAGAGTGGACATGAATTTCGTATTACTTATCTATCTGAAGTTTTTTTATGTCTTTTGGTCTTGATTACTTGATTACTTGAGATTTATTCAGCTAGTTTTAACAGGATTATCACACGCTATTTTGTTTGCGTATTGCAATAAAGTTTGCAACAATTATATATATTAAAACTATTACAAACTATATTTGAACTGAAGACTATAAACTATTATTTAGTACAACGCGATAAATTTTATGAAAGTCAAATTAATCAATGAAATAAGTTACCTGAGCCAGTTATTAGTACAGCATGCTTAATTATAACTGAGAATTCGGGCCCGGTCTACGCTTGGATATTTAAACAATTGTGCCTGTGCCCTCTTAGTTAAACCTCAATGCGCCAGTACTACACAACGGCTGTTTACTGATTAATACACAACTGTAACTCGAAAAGGATATTATTATGTACCCTGAAATAAAACTTCAGGACATAGTCACTTAAGTTTTAGTTTTTCATAGAGATATTTTGGGTGAGGCCATAATTTGAATTACAATACCGTATCAAATTTGTCAAACAGACCTCGCCTTTTGGCGGATCTTGCTATAACTTATAAACAGCTAAATATAAAGGGTATAGGAGAACAAGGTCGAATACATATTAAATAATACGTAATGCGGAAAGTAAAATAAATAAATAGAGCTGCCCTTTAAAACCAGTTGTTGTTGGCTGTATATGGAGTTTTGTATTTCCACTTTAATTAAGAACAGTCGCACACTACTACAGCATTAACTTCAGATATGTGCAGAGTTCTGAACAATAACAGATGTTAGTTTAAATTGCATAACATTATGAGCGGATGAAATTTATGGGAGATAAAGTAAGAAAAATTTCATATCATTGAATACCCTGACACATTATTGTGACCAACCAGTCAATCCTTAAACGATGAAAAAGTCGATTAACACGACAAACGTTTGCGAGATAACCAGGATGTTACTGTAATGTGATGTGATATCACGTTGCATGCGATATTTCTGATACTAAACACATATTTTAGGTTGTTACGTGCAACATAAAAAACATACACAGAACAAATTATTTATTTTACGAGAGCGTGCATATCAAGTTACATTTAAGTGTTTGTTATTATTGAACCCAGTTTCTGGACCTGATTATCCGTTCCCTTTCCCCCATAAAAAGCAAAGTGAAAATGCCTTTTGCAACCAGCATAAAACCAGAACAGCCTGCGTTTTAATCGCAGCCTGTTCAGGTTGCATGCTTTTTGCTGCTCGTCAGTAACTAAGGGTTGAAAATGAG
Organism: Dreissena polymorpha; assembly: GCF_020536995.1. Classification (NCBI taxonomy): domain Eukaryota; kingdom Metazoa; phylum Mollusca; class Bivalvia; order Myida; family Dreissenidae; genus Dreissena; species Dreissena polymorpha. The sequence continues at coordinate 147,210,695 of NC_068356.1, read as the reverse complement.
GCCTTTTAAACTTTAATTTAGTAAGGAATGTGTTTAATTAAATGTAACTTTCTAAGGGACTAGACATGCGTCGAAATACGTATCTAATTGGGAAAGGGCTATAAATACATGTAATGTTGCTGTTTATGGAGAATTAGGTAGATTCCCATTGTATGTAAACAGATTTGTTAAAATTGTTAAATATTGGTTTAAGGTTCTCAACAATGAGAATATCATAATGCAAACTGTATACAAACAAGCCTTGAATGATTGTAATAAAGGTTGTACAAACTGGGTCTCAAATGTAAAGAATTTGTTAAATAATTATGGATTTAGTTATGTTTTTGAAAATCCAAACGTTGTACAAGTTAATAGCTTTATCAGCGAATTCAAATGTAGACTTGTTGATAATTTTAAACAAGAGTGGTACGGTAAATTGAATAATAGTTCTGTTTTAGTGATGTACAAAGTTATTAAAAGCTGTTTGGATTATGAAGCATATTTAGACTTAGTTCCCAGACGTTTGCGATTATTTTTTGTAAGATTAAGAGTCTCTGCGCATCCGTTGAGAATCCAAACGGGCAGATACGCCCAAAATAACATACCACGAAATGAGCGTTATTGTTTATGTTGTAATGACTTGGATTTAGAGGATGAATACCATTTTATATGTATATGCCGTTGTTACACGGATTTAAGAAAAAAATATTTAAACCGTATATTTTATATTAACCCATCAGTATATAAATTCCAAAAGTTATTAATTTCCTGTGATAAATCAGTTATTTTCAATGTATGTAAATATATCAAAGAAGCTCTTGTTATTAGAAATACGATTTTAAATAATACTGTTTAATACAATTTATTACCGCCTTGATAGTTTATAAGTATTTGTACTCGTTAATGTGTATTTTATGTTATTTAATATTGTGTTGTTATACCTAGTTACGTGACAGAAAAAATGTATATACTTTAGTATGAAGACGATGTACTTGTGTATAAGTCGGAATAAACTGTCTGTCTGTCTGTCTGCTATATCGAAGAACGCGCGACAATGGCGGCATTCAGAAATGAATAAATTGTTACACTTTCCAAAAGGTTACATACATTATTCCTGACGTCTCTTTATTTTTTTGTTGAAACGCTTTAAAGTTAGCGTAAGTTATCGCAAACAACAACACTTGATCTGAACACTGATTTTGTATCGAAACATTACATAATATTTTAATGTAACCTTAATGATATAACATTGATGCATATATGGACATGTATTTGCACATTTACGGATGGTATATATACCAGTATATAAATACCACATCCCTTTACTAGTGTTTTAACGTATTGTCAACCCGAGACTGGTAGTCTCAACCGGGGAGTTATATTATTAGACCGAACACATAAACAGGAACGTATGTATCCATTAGATCCACGCGTTTCAATGCATGCTAATAACACAAATTATCATATTCCACTCAGAACATTTGGCGGATTATTTATTATTAATATGTTCGTATATAATGGTATTGACGAGCATAGAAAACATGTGTTGATCATTCACAAGTCCTGCGCATATAATTTAGTTGTATAATGGCTAAAATCTCATTTCTCTAACTTTTCAGTACTGGCAGTAAAATTGAGCGGGTACAAATATATAAAGTAGATCGTGGGTCCGTGCATGTACCGTCTTCTCGTTTTGCATTCGACAAATCAAAACGCGAAAATCAACGCATATAAGCTCGTATTCCGATCTTCAGATATAATGTACGCAATATTAGTGTACCAAAACATTAATACACACGTAATTTTCATTAATATGAAGCAGTCATTGACACACCAATTTATATTAATGTTTTATTTACTGCAATAAACACAAACTTTGTACTGTCAAATAATGTTCCTGGAATACATACTTTAAGTAATGTAGAAAGGCGATTTCATGTTAATAAACAAACAATTTATTAAGTTTGCATTTCAATATTACAATTTTACAAATGGACTAAACATGATAAATTAGTTCCTGTTTAAAGATGCAAGTGCAATGAACATAATTTGTATCGTGTTGATTTTTATTATATAAAGTATATAAAAAGTTGCAATAACTTAAAGTTATGGCACATTATTTGGTAGGACGATCAGGTATGCGAGATAATCATGTTGGAAAGTGTGATGACATGAAATAAATGCTAAACTAACCGATATATACATGTATATATATTGTAGTATTTGCTAAAAAAATGCCTTTCTTACTGCAGTGTGTACTTGTTTATACGATGTTATTAGCATGTCAAAATAATGTTTAAACGGTTCTTAATACACAGGTGGCAACATCCATACGTGATGCAGTTTCTAACAAAAGATCATGTATCGTTGAAAGACAGTAAGCTTAAAATTTTGATGCCTGTCTTTGACAAAAATAAATATTGAAATATTTAACGTCTAAACAAATGCTACCGTTTTGTAATAACATATTATCAAACCCTTTCCAGAGTTTACCACCCCATACAGATAAACGACAGCAACTGCATTTACAAGTAAATATTCCTTTCGTTTTAATATTAAATGATAACTAGTTTATAGCGTTTTCGTATGTTGTGATGTAAGTGCTTTTAATGTTATATACTTTAACTTCTAATACATTGTTAACAGTCAAATACTGGAAAGAAAATATACATTTATAAAAAAATGTTCGTATAATAACCATAATACTCGAATAAACTAACATGACGTGAATTGTAATCTCCGCATCGATTTGATACGCTGCGCTCAATATTACAACGTTACCGATACTGAGTTTTAGTAGTGTCTAACCTTTATTTGACCGATATGGGAGGCAAACACTTGCACCGATTCGTCTAGTTTCGCTTTCGAAGCGAACGATTGAGGAGGTTTTATTTTAATTTGTCTACCAAATTATGTTGTTTATGACACGGATCTTTGTTAAAGGGTAAGAATAATTTGAGAAAAGAGAAGGTTCGTAATAAGTAAAAATATATCATTGATAAGCTCAATTTATATTTTGAAATCGAAAGTGACTTCCTTCTTTGTAAAGGAACAAAAATAACATTATGGATGTGTTGTTGTAATTTAAGTGTAAGTTTAGTTTGCGAGTAATCGGATTATAATTGTTATTGTTGTGAACAGATAAATAGCATAAGCACAACACTGTTTGTAATGTCTTACATTTGAAAATGCATTTCTAAAAGTGACCGTTTCTCACATAATGTATATGATCTAATTGTTTGAGTAGTACAAATGACTGCCTTATTGACCGACCGACACACACATACAGAGAGTTTATTATACAACAGTACATCGCATTCAAACTCAAATATACACATTATTTTCTGTCATCATTATACAAATAAATAGAGCTAATCAATTAAAAACGCAAATAGACTACTTTCCATCAAGGGGGTGATGAAACCTATTGAAAAGTATTATTTGATATTCTAGTTCTTATAACGAAAGCTTTTTCGAGTTAATGTATAATAAACAGCTATTTTTTCTTAAATAATTGAAACAGCCGCACATACATGTAAAATGGGAATATATATATTTTTTAATCAACGTCATAACAACATGAACAATAGCGTTCATTTCGTGGAATGCTGTTCAGAGAATATATGCATGTTTGGATGTTTAACTGGTGTACAGAGAATCTTTAACGTATACTGCGAAAACTGCGTATCAGTGGGTACGACGTATCGATCTAATCCAAAACATGCCGAATATCTGCCCCAAAACTTCTTAGTTCCGGTGCCGAATGTTTACAAGTTTTTCCCCCACTTTATTATAAACAAAAAATAACCGTTTAATTGCCTGTCTATGGGTAAGTATGTTGTCGTTTATAACAAAATACGATGTCAGTGTCAAAATCGTGCACAGTTGCATAAGTTCTGTTAAGCAATGCGAAAGTATTTCACGTTTTTCGATTGCTATTTTACCGAATAGAAACATGCCATAGTAAAATGACGTCACACGGTGAAGCGCGTATTAGACGGTTTTGTATTTTTACATATATGGGCATGCTCAATCTCCACGCAGAGTTGTCGTTCCTTGCTCTCACATACAACTCTGCGAAAGGCTCAGCCCTCCATTTTGTCTATAAAATAGATAAAACCGAACAAACGCATTCAACGTATATTTGATTGGATATTTAAGATCGCATGCATTAAATTAAGAAATATGACTTTTAAATACGATGAATCGTGCAAAAACTTGCGAGTTTTAATGCAACTCTTTGGAACTAATTTATTGCCCATTTACGCAGATGGAATCATTCCACGCACTTCACAAATGTAAACAATTGAACATATTTTTTTGAGTCGTTAGGAATTGCTTCGACGTGTGTATGTATGTTGGTTTCAATTTTATAATAATGAATTAAGACTGATATAAGATATCACGGTATGAGATGGTTTTCTTTTATGCAGTGAATGCAATGTAACCGTCGTGCAAGAGATTGTTTAGTATTCTGTAACCTCAATGATGAACGCTTGGAATGATCATGACATAAATGAGACGCTTTCATAACAATAGTCCGTTCTGAGCCCAACACAGAGGTGAATAGTAATGTAACCGTCGTGCAAAAGATTAGGGCATGCTACTGCGATGACTATAACACGCTCAACTTCATACCATTTAATTGAAATAAATGATTCCTTTTCTCGTATAATTTTCCGGGGTGTGTCCAATTAATGTTTTTTTTTTTAATTTCAGTTGCCCGCTATCGTCATTTTGATTTGGGGAGAAGTCGATGTAAAATTGTAAAAGCTATATTGACACTAGAGGACTAGAAAGTTTTAAGTTATCGTCACAATATACTAAATAGTTTCCCTATATAATTCAATGTAAAAGAGACAACTTTAAAGGGGCCTTTTCACAGATTTTGGCATTTTTTTAACTTATTCATTAAATGCTTTATATTGATAAATGTAAACATTGGATCGTAAAAGCTCCAGTAAAAAATCAAGAAAAAAATTAAAAAAAGGAAAAGAACATTGCCCGGAGCAGGTTTCGAACCAGTGACCCCTGGAGTCCTGCCAGAGTCCTGAAGTAAAAACGCTTTAGCCTACTGAGCTATTCCGCCGAGTACACATTCAAGACGTATTTTATACCTTATATAAGCAATCTTCGTAGTTTCACAAAATTTAACGACAAAAACAGAACTCTCCAAATTATTCAATCGTTTCGCGTTGCAACGCTTTATAATTTTTAGGTTTTAAAATCGTCAAAAGATGCATACAATGGCTATATTAGAGCATGGTTAATGTTCAGTATTACTGTTTCCTCACAAATATCATAACTAAAACGAAAACTTACGAATCTGAAACAACTTTTTTCAATTTTGTCAATTTACCAAAGCGTGAAAAGATCCCTTTAAGCGAAAATAAATGCAACACTTTGCACATAGAGACCCCCACAAACATACCTTTTCTTAAAGGCCATTCTAAGCGGAATCGATTTATGCAATAAAAAAGATATGTCATGTTCAAACCAAAAAAGAACTTGACGCTAATCAAAATCGACTGTTTTTGCAACTTTTTTTTCGGCCGTTTCTGAGTGGAATGTAACCTTTTTCAGTGCAAGGCTTTACTAAAGTCTCCAAGTTTATCATATTTCAGGGATTTGGTCGTAAACACCTATTTATGCCCTACCATTATCTCCGAAAGATAAAACCCGAACAATAGTTTAAGATGTAAACCATGCCTTCGAGTCAACTATGATATTTTCTTAGAGAGTACAGCCCTACATGAAACGAGTATTTAATATATTGTAACCTATAAGACAACATTTACTGTTAACATCGCGAAAAATAAGCACCTCTCGATACTTATAAACCTATTTTCTATGTGCATGCCAAATTTCAGACCGATCTTTCACGTAGAAATGTTTGAAAATGCATTTTATTTTAACGCCTGATAAACCATCTGGCTTTCGCGGTCGGAGCTTTGATTTATAACGGGCGTTCAGGAGTAAAGCGATTACCCTAAATAATAACAATCGGTCAAAATACTGAAATATTGTTACAAGCTATGTAGAAAAAGAAGTACACAACTATTAAAACGTGTTCATGAGTTCTTTCAGCACAAATTGTTGCGATTTGAGATGCTCAAGACGAGTTTTTGTACGTTTCTTTTCTTATTTTCCTCTGAAAACGCATTTTTTTCTTAAAAACTCACAATGCTCCTTAAATTCATGAAACAAACGCATTTATTCCGTAACATTTGCCAAAACGCGTAATATCCCACCCCAAAAAGGATGATTTTCTGTAAATACAGCTCCTTTGTGACTAGGCCAGGTTTGCGTTTAGGTCACAATATATTAAATAGTTTCCCTATATAATTCAATGTAAAAGCGACAACTTTAAGCGAAAATAAATGCAACATTTTGCACATAGAGACCCCCATAGCCATACCTTTTCTTAAAGGCCATTCTAAGCGGAATCGATTTATGCAATAAAAAAGATATGTCATGTTCAAACCAAAAAAGAACTTGACGCTAATCAAAATCGACTGTTTTTGCAATTTTTTTTCGGCCGTTTCTTAGTGGAATGTAACCTTTTTCAGTGCAAGGCTTTACTTAAGTCTCCAAGTTTATCATATTTCAGGGATTTGGTCGTGAACACCTATTTATGCCCTACCATTATCTCCGAAAGATAAAACCCGAACAATAGTTTAAGATGTAAAACATGCCTTCGAGTCAACTATGATATTTTTTTAGAGAGTACAGCCCTACATGAAACGAGTATTTAGTATCTACATGAAACGAGTATTTAGTATATTGTAACCTTATTGCTAAGTTGTTGTTGTTTTTGAAATATGTAATAATGTTTAGTTTATTTTGTTATGTTTTTATAAAATGCACATATTCTATTTATATATATATATATACTATATCTTAAACATAAACATATGCATGCTACTGAAATAAATGGTAAAGTGGTATTATTTTATTCAACTAACAATTACTCTTATATAGTACACCAATGACAGGTTCAAACTTCATGCTAGTAATCTACACAATGCTAACCGTTAATACACCGATACGCAGTACTCTTCATTACAAACAAAATGGCGTCCGACTGTAAGCAGAACCAAGTCGATATTGAGAAAAAATGGGCGATTATATCATAATGGAACTTAATTTCTTTACAAAATGAATAAAATAACAACGAACAAATCTGTTTTCTTTTATTTATTACGATATTTTTTATTTGAAGACAGACTTACTACACCGATACGCGGTATCCAAAGTATATACAAAACAAACGCAAAAGTGCCAATATTCTTTGTATTTGCCAGAGAGATTTTACAAATTGTATGCATATCTAATACGTAATTTTTATTCATTTAATCATACCTCTTGTGTTTAAATTTGTTAACACGTTTAAATTTAAACTCTCTAACAAATATATTTTCTTTTACAACGTTTGGTTTTTCAAATTCATTACCTTATTAATAATTATGTATTATGTTCTTAGCATGTGTTAAACAATTTGTATAACCTTTATTACAATCGTTTACTTTATTGTAAAAATTTGCATAATATTATCATCGTTTTTAAGAATTCAACCAATATTTCATAATGTTAACAAGTCCGTTTACACACAATTGATATCGACCTAATTCTCAATGAACAGAAACATAACACGTATTTATATAGATATGAAACAATGTTTGTAAAAATTTTAATGAAGCGTTCAATCATCTGACTTTTTGAAACTCCATACTTTTGAAGCATTATTTAATGTCAAACCCACAAAGGAGTTAAAACACTGACATTATAATTTTTGTCTAATGTTTAAAGTCATGGTATTTTATCAAAATGTAGTCATGACTTTAAGCGCCTTTTTACCAACCATATGTTCTTGATTTAATCTAAGTCTTCGAGTACATTTCAACACTTCCTCAACATAAACAATTATCAGCAACTTCAATAGCTTAATTGCTTTATTAGCCGAGGCTGTTTTGTATAGCTTTAAACACAAATTACCATATGCATTGTCTGTCAATACGTCAATTAAAGCTAGCATTACTTAACAATCATACCCTCTCGTTTGCGCATTTAATTTTAGCCGATGGACTGCGAAATTGGGTCTTACAGGTTACCTTAAATGAACTATGATCAATTGTTTGTAATGATGTTTAGTAGATTCTTTAAATTCATTGAAGGATTCTTAATCTTGCTGAACGAAATTTGCTGGCTGTTAACGAGGTGGTCGGTACATGCGCTTCTCTTAAAGACGATCCGAGTTAAATCTCCGCTCCCCGTGCATGTGAATAAGGTAAGTGGCCATAGTAACGGACAGGTGGGGTTTTCTCAGTGTACTCACACACACAAACACACACACACTTCCTTCTCCACCCACAGCACAATACCAAATTCCGTTGTAGGCAATAGCAGAAATTATTCCAAATTAGTCTCTAATTTCGGCAGTCTAGTAAGTTAATTATATAGGAGAGCAAGGACACACACATATCCCTCATATAATTCAGCTTCAGTTATGAAAGGACCACACAAACTTCGTTAAACAATGCTCCAAAGAGTCACTTCCTGAAATGATGATCAAAGATACACTAGCCTGTAATAGTAGAATTCAATCAACATGCTTTATAAGCGAGTGTTTACATGTAAATAAGAACACATTGCGCAGTCAAAATGCCCGTGATAATGTTCGTGGCTTTGTGTGCCTGAAACATTATTCGTTTTCTTTACAAAGAGTCGGTGAGGGGTAAACAAAAGCGAAAACCGTTGCGGTAAATACAAAGGAAAAGGATGGTGAATTAATACGTGTTTATGATAATCCAAATCATTTAATGGGTTAATGCTACTTTTTTATTATAGAAACCTATTCACATGTTTATCAACTTGTAAAGGAGCTATTAATTCATATGTGACTTGAATTTTGTTAATATTTGCATAGGCATGTGATTTTGAAGTTGTATCTATGGTTGGTCACATAAACAATCTTCCGACAATCTATTTTACAGTGAATACTCGCAATTCATATTTATAAGTATTCTGGTTTCATAAAGACGCCATAAGACGTTTTAGTCATAGTAATACAATCAAACAGACTCATACCATTCAATAATTATGAAAGTTTAAATAGTTAATTGGATGTGTACTTAGAATTTTAGTTCTATGACTAAGACATCTTTAAGATGCCGGAATAATTATAACTATTAATTGCTGTTACTCACTATTAATCAAGTTAGCTAGTTTAAGGGGCCAATAAATATATTCACATATTATACAAAATGATATAATTTGAAAATTCAAATTATAGTCTTTCATAGCTTTAAATTGTATTGAAAGGAAATCGTTAACATTATGTACATATATTTTAGGTAAAAATCACATATGAAATTATTTCAGTTAAAGCTTTATTGATTATCATTCTACCACGGCACGTGACTTGTTTTCAATATACAAAGAAGGAAAACTAATGTTGGTTATTACCCCGATATACCAACGGTTGTTTAAAGTGACGGCGCTTTTATTGTCGTCGCACTGTTTATGAATGAAAACGACGTCATTTGATTTTAATGGTTGTGATGACGTCACGTTTCGCGGAAAAGTGGAGGAAGTTTGGTTAATATAATTCTCATTTATAACAATTAAATCGCGGATAACTTATTAATGAAACCGTGTTAGAATCGAAATAATCAACGGGTAACCGTTGGTTATTGCGGTAATAACCAACGGTATGTCGCTCCGATGCTTGTTATCAAACCACTCGGGATGCGCCCTCGTGGTTTAATTCCTACGCATCGGAACTCCGTACCGTTGATTATTGCCTCAATAACCAACGGTTACCCGTCGATTATGTGTTAATTAAACAAGGGTATTCAATAAAGTGAGCCTTTACAAAATAAAAAAGTGTGAAATATACTTTCAATATAATTGAGTAAACATGTTCATGAAAATCAAACTGTAGTATTGGAATGAAATACATAAAGAAAAATATGCAATCGATCACCGTTATTGCGAATTCTACCACAGTCGCACACGAATGCACATTAGAATTAGAAAGGAGCCTATCGTGGGTTATTACCCCGATATACCAACGGTTGTAAGTACGATGTGACTTTGATTGTCCGCGCACTGTTTATAAATGAAGACGACGTCATTTGGTTTTCATTGTTGTGGTGACGTTACATTTTCTCGGAAAAGTGGAGGACGTTCGGTTAATATAATTCTCATTTATGACCTTTAAATCGCGGATATATTATTAATGAAATCCTGTTAAAATCGAAATAATCGACGTGTAAGGGTTGGTTATTGCGGTAATAACCAACGGTACGTCGTTCCGATGCTTGTTACCAAACCACTCGGGCTGCGCCCTCTTGGTTTAATTACTACGCATCGGAACTCCAAACCGTTGCTTATTACAGAAATAACCAAGGCTTGTACACGCCAATTATTTCTTAAGCAATCAAATAATAATATTATTATATATTATTAATTATAAATATTAATATGGGCCGTAGCCTATTCAATATAACGATGATTTAGCAGTAGTGCATAATTCTGTGTCAACTAAAAACTTTTATAAGTAGCTAAGTCACACTTATGTGATAATATTAATCTTATTGCCATTGTTGTTGCATTAAATCCTGTGTCAAGGCCCTGCTGTTGTTGTTGTTTTGTTATTGTTGCTGTTGTTTGTTGGCAGGCCTTTGTTAGATTTGTCATGGTGTAACTTAATTGTGTTCTGATGTTACTTGTTTAATTATAATAAATCGAATCATAGACCAAATCAAATTTAGGTTGTAGAAGAAATCACACTATCAAGCACTTGTTAATTTTCCAAATTTTGATGACATCCGATGGCAAATACAAGATAAATTATGAAAAATATAACTTTACGCATTGAAAACCCGGTAAGGTATTTTAATAGCAAACATTATATTTAACTTTTACCATTTCGTTGTTTGTATTTGTAACAAAATGGGCAAGCACTGAAAGCTATGGGTTTTTTGTTTAAAAAAAGATTAAAGTAATGACCTTTTAGAAAAAGGTTTAACAAGTTTTATGTGTTGATGTAGTTCCATTAACATAACTTACATTCAGGTATATATCAACACTATTACTGTTGGGTACGGCCTTGTTTGAATTCCCAACACATGGTACATTCAAATAAGTACATCACCCACATAAATGCGTGTAGTGTTAGTTATACGCGTGGCTTAATTTAAACAACTACTATAAACATATGGAATCAAAATGATGTACGAACATACAATTTGCATTTGACACGTAGTGTTATATTAAACTTTTGAATTATTAAATGAGTATGCTGGTCACATGTTTGCCGATACATACTTGTGTATGTAATTATTTAAAGTGTTTATACAATACTTGTAATGGATTATAAATACAAAAATATAAGTACATAAATGAATTCCCTACATAACTTTGTGTGCGTATATCAGTAGATTAATCGTTATCGTAGGGTAGGACATGATGAATATTAAGTAATTTAAACAACATAATGACGTTCGATGCTATGATGTATGTATGTAATCAATTATGTTCGAAATAAATACACAACTAAGCTTGTTTATAATCAATGCGCATTTTACTAACATAATTGTACAGATGGCGGAAGATGATCCATGGCGTGATAAGGCGGAGCATGAAGGTATCCCACGTAACAGCGGCCTTTACAGTCGTCACTCCATAGTAAGAAGTGGTGTATGTGCAGTTCACGTATAACTTGTCAGTTCCAGTGTATGTGCAGTTCACATAGAAGTTGGCATTTCCGGTGTATGTGCAGCTCACGTAGAACTTGTCAGTTCCGGTGTATGTGCAGTTCACGTAGAAGTTGGCAGTTCCGGTGTATGTGCAGTTCACGTAAAAGTTGCTAGTACTGGTGTATGTGCAGTTCACGTAGAAGTTGTTAGAACTGGTGTATGTGCATTTCAAGTAGAAGTTGTCAGTTCCGGTGTATGTGCAGTTCACGTATAAGTTGGCGGTTCCGGTGTATGTGCAGTTCACATAGAAGTTGCTAGTACTGGTGTATGTGCAGTTCACGTAGAAGTTGTCAGTTCCGTTGTATGTGCAGTTCACGTAAAAGTTGCTAGTACTGGTGTATGTGCAGTTCACGTAGAAGTTGTCAGTTCCGGTGTATGTGCAGTTCACGTAGAAGTTGCTAGTACTGGTGTATGTGTAGTTCACGTAGAAGTTGTCAGTTCCGGTGTTTGTGCAGTTCACGTAAAAGTTGTCAGTTCCTGTGTATGTGCAGATCACGTAGAAGTTGTCAGTTCCGGTGTATGTGCAGTTCACGTAGTAGTTGTTAAACTGGTGTATGCGCAGTTCACGTAGAAGTTGTCAGTTCCGGTGTATGTGCAGTTCACGTAAAAGTTGCTCGTACTGGTGTATGTGCAGTTCACGTAGAAGTTGTAAGTTGCGGTGTATGTGCAGTTCACGTAACAGTTGCTCGTACTGGTGTATATTCAGTTCACGTAAAAGTTGCTCGTACTGGTGTATGTGCAGTTCACGTAGTAGTTGTTAAACTGGTGTATGCGCAGTTCACGTAGTAGTTGTCAGTTCCGGTGTATGTGCAGTTCACGTAGTAGTTGTTAAACTGGTGTATGCGCAGTTCACGTAGAAATTGTCAGTTCCGGTGTATGTGCAGTTCACGTAAAAGTTGCTCGTACTGGTGTATGTGCAGTTCACGTAGAAGTTGTAAGTTCCGGTGTATGTGCAGTTCACGTACAAGTTTCTCGTACTGGTGTATGTGCAGTTCACGTAAAAGTTGCTCGTACTGGTGTATGTGCAGTTCACGTAGAGGTTGTTAGAACTGGTGTATGTGCAGTTCAAATAGAAGTTGTCAGTTTCGGTGTATGTGCAGTTCACGTAGAAGTTGTCAGTTCTGGTTTATGTGCAGTTCACATAGAAGTTGTCAGTTCCGGTGTATGTGCAGTTCACGTAGAAGTTAACAGTTCCAGTGTATGTGCAGTTCACGTAGAAGTTGTCAGTTCCGGTGTATGTGCAGTTCACGTAGAAGTTGTCAGTTCCGGTTTATGTGCAATTCACGTAGAAGTTGTCAGTTCCGGTGTATGTGCAGTTCACGTTGAAATTGTTAGAACTGGTGTATGTGCAGTTCACGTAGAAGTTGCTAGTACTGGTGTATGTGCAGTTCAAGTAGAAGTTGTCAGTTTCGGTGTATGTGCAGTTCACGTTGAAGTTGCTAGTACTGGTGTATGTGCAGTTCACATAGAAGTTGTCAGTTCCGGTGTGTGTACAGTTCACGTAAAAGTTGCTAGTACTGATGTATGTGCAGTTCACGTAGAAGTTGTCAGTTCCGGTGTATGTGCAGTTCACGTAGAAGTTGTCAGATCCGGTGCATGTGCAGTTCACGTAGAAGTTGCTAGTACTGGTGCATGTGCAGTTCACGTAGAAGTTGTCAGTTCCGGTGTATGTGCATTTCACGTAGAAGTTGTCAGTTCTGGTTTATGTGTGGCTCACTTAGAATTTGCTAGTACTTGTGAATAAGCAATTCATGTAGAAGTTGTAGTTACTGGTGTATATATGAAGTTAACATAGAAGTTGTAAGAATTTAGGTATGTGAGGTTTACATATAAGTTGTAAGTACTGATGTGTGTGTGTGCAGTTCATGTAAAAGTTTCAAGAAGTGGTGTATTTACAGTTTACTTAGATATTGAAAAATAAACAAACACGTGTTTGTGCAATGCTCGTAGAAGTTGAAAGTACTGATGTATGTGCAGTGCTCGTAGAAGTTGTAAGTACTGGCATATGTGCAGTGCAGGTAGAAGTTGAAATTACTGGCATATGTGCAGTGCTCGTAGAAGTTGGAAGTACTGATGTATGTGCAGTGCTCGTAGAAGTTGGAAGTACAGATGTATGTGCAGTGCTCGTAGAAGTTGGAAGTACTGATGTATGTGCAGTGCTCGTAGAAGTTGAAAGTGATGATGTATGTGCAGTGCTCGTAGAAGTTTAAAGTACTGATGTATGTGCAGTGCTAGTAGAAGTTGAAAGTACTGATGTATTTGCAGTGCAGGTAGACGTTGTAAGTACATTGTTGTACTTGCATATGTGCAGTGCTCGTAGAAGTTTAAAGTACTGGAATATGTGCAGTGCTCGTAGAAATTGAAAGTACTAGCATATGTGCAGTGCTCGTAGAAGTTTAAAGTACTGATTATGTGCAGTGCTAGTAGAAGTTTTAAGTACTGATGTATATACAATACACATAGACAATAAGACTGACATTGTAATTACTGGTGTATGTGCATGGCACATATAAGTTGTATGTTTTGGTGTATGTGCAGTGTTCGTAGAAGTTGCAGCGATAGTTGAAAGTACTGGTGTTTAAGAAGTGCACATAGAAGTTGTAAGTACTGGTTTATCTGCAGTTCATACACGTTGCATGTACAGTTGTATGTGCAGTTCACATGCAAGTGTAAAGTAAGTACTGATGTATGTGCAGTTCACGTAGAAGCTGTTAGTAATGGTGTATGTGCAGTTCACGTAGAAGCTGTAAGTAATGGTGTATGTGCAGTTCTATCACAAGTCGGTTTCGTAAAATATTATTATACATACATATTTCAAATACATATATCAGTATTTAATGTGAAAATAACATTGCGGAAAATTGATTATGAGTACAATTTACGTTCTTTTTACGTTGTGAATTTCTTCAGTAATAAATGTTTGCATTATTCAAGCTCTATGCGTTGATGTTATTCTGCATTGATTATCTGATTATCCTGTATACGAGTCAAACTATATCTTCGAGATAAACACACTCATTACTTATGTATTGAAGCTTAAACAGATTTAACATCTTCAGTCAGTTTTTAGATGATTTTAATTTCTTAAGAACATATTGTGTTATAACATGAATGGATTTGTATAGGACGCGTAGGCTTGGCTTGCTATGGACCGTTTCATATTGTTTAAGGAGCATATTATGATTTGAATGTTTTCATCACTATCAGGTTCAGTGTGAAAATGCCTCACTAGAGATGTGTACTCTGATGAACTGTCTCGGTTATGGGCGTCCCATCAGACAGGCACGGAGAGACGCCTACAGGGAAGGTGATAGGCTGATGAATGCTATAGGGCCTGGTATCATATCGATGATCACTACTGGTAGCAAGGCAGAGGGGCTTACATGCTTCTATGAAAGTGACTGTGATAGGATGTTTGTTGTAGAAGGCATCATGTGTTTAGAAAATGGTGTTGATTCTGACAAATTACCAAGGGAGACTACTGTGTTTACATTAAACACCGGCGTGTGCTACCACGGACACTCTAGGCTTAATTTACTCGAGCGACGTGGCGACATTATTCCATCAATAATCTGTGATGCTCTGTGTGAAGATGAAAATGGGCGTGTCCTCCTGTGCAGTGCTTTATTTGTTGATGTTGCTAAAGACATACCATTTGGGCGAAACGAGATTCGCCATGAACGTGCAGGGCCATCAATGCCGAGTTCATCAGGGCCATATCATATAGACAATGTATTTTCTTTACGCTGCCATTGTCCTGTCATACTATCGAGATGGGCAGAGCGAACTCGCCATTGGCCACCACCGGATATCGTTCGCAAAGTCGTAACTATGGGATCATTTGTGACACCTGTTGGTTTTACGGGTAGCGAATATCATCATCTAGAATGGAGGATTTGTTTTAATACTGGGGAGAATGAACTTATGAGCAGTCTTAATAACACCCAGGTCTACATTTATGTTTTATTGAAAATGGTTGTTAAGGATGTGTTAAAGCCAGTAAAGAAAGAAATTACATCATACACAGTGAAAAACATTGTATTGTGGCTTGCGGAAAACAATCCACAGGCACAGTTCAATGAAAGCAGTTTGTTTTATTGGCTTCGGGAAGGATTGGAGAAATTAAGAACGGCAATATTAAAGATCGAACTGCCATATTATATGATACCAGAAAGGAATCTAATGGCAGCATGCGGACTGGATGAAGGACAAAAATGTACATGGGTAAATATTATCACGGAGATGATGAACGAAGGTTCAAATGCATTACTAAGATTGCCGAGGATACGGAAGGCAATAATATCGCATCCAGAGCCACTAATGTGGTATAACACGAAGAGAGTTGAGATGGAACTTCTGTATTTGAAGCTCATGAACAGAGAAATACAGTGCAAGGATGAGAATGGTGTGGTCAATATGTCGGATCCTATGCTGCAGGCGATATTGAATCGTATAGTTGAGTTAGTGATAGAGGTCCATAAGAGGATGAATAGGGAAGGAAGTCGTTTGAATGATCTGGTAGAGATACGTCATATGATGCTTATGTAATTGTGTTGTAAATGCCAGTTATTCCATGCAATGCATATTTCAATCAATGCACTACAGAACGTAGTTAATTTAGGGCGTCTAAACATAACATGTATAATGTGCTCATGCGTGGTTTGATATTTGGTAATATCAATAGTGTTTAGTTTTCGTAATTCATTTAATTGTTCGGACGTGTATTATTGGATTGTTAAGTTTTGTTTGTTAACTTTAAAAACAGTCCGTACACTTATAAGTGTTCACAGTCATTACGTACCGAGTAAATTTATAAATCGGTAACATTATAAATTCATGCTTTACTTCAGATCAACTTTGTTAATAATAACTATTAATTGTCACCCAATCTTATTTGGAGTGCTCTGATTTAATCCAACAAATGTGCATACTTCAAGAATTTCTGTCATGCGTTTTTTTTTGTTGTACGCACATTTGTTTGACATGCGTTTATATGTTGTGCTTCTTTTTCCGTTCACAATAGTCCTTGATGATGTAACAGAAAAATTTGGTGCGTATGACCGTTTAAACATTAAGCTATACATATTAATATGCACATGTAATATGGATCGTAAAATGCAGAGTATCGAAAATAAATGTGTGTTAGTTGATATAAATTACATCTTAATACATTATTAACGACACGTGAAGCATTCACATGTCTTCCTTTGTTTATCGAACCTACTGGTACGATGTGACGTTACTTTCATTGGTAAAGTATGCCATTTGAATTATCCTGCATAATGAAGCTGCGCCTAGGTTTTAAGGCACATAACGGCCCCAGATTTCTTGATTCGCATACAGATTATATTAGATAAAAGCAAAATGCTCAATGGGTCATTGTCGACCTGATATGACCCACAAGTCACCCGGGGGTGACTTTAAGCCGACGCTAGTCACCCCCGGGTGACATGAAGCCGATTGTGGTTACCCGGGGGTGACATGAAGACGATTCCTGTCACCCGGGGGTGACTTCAAACCGACTCTAGTCAACCTTTAAATCAGCATAAAGTCACCCTCAGCAACAATTTTATTGTAATCCTTACATTTTATCATGCATACTCTGATTTTAAAATTCTCTTTTTTTCTATTTTTACTTACATGTTGTTGTTATTGTTTTCGGAATAAGCCGCTTTCTGGTCGAACGAGCGTGCGCTTTTTACAACATCTAAATGCGATGCGGTGCCGTTTGATAAAAAAAATACAAGGGTGACTAGAAGCCGATTCTTGTCAGCCGGACAAAGAAGCTAATGTTATGTCCGTATTATGCGATACTCGCAAAAGTGACAGTTATGCAATTGTTCATACTTTCAACATATTTAAAACATCTGAATGTATGCATTTCTTGTTCAAAGTGTATGTCTTTGTAATTTTGATTCCTTTAAACGAGCATTCCTGTTGTTTGGAATTCATTTTTAATAAGAATACAATAGGTTAACCGGTTAACCTACCGAAACGACCAGTTAACCGGTTACATTTTCGGGAAAAGGTTAACATGAAAAAATAAATTTTAGTATGCTTTTTTACATCTTTCCTCTTTTTCATAAAACAATTCGTACGATTTTACGTTTTGCGCGTGACATACTGCCAATTTGCGCTGGCAACTAGTAAAAACAACATGCCGCACCACCGAAGGTAGTAAAAATCGTGTCGATTAAAAAGGCAATGAAGCAGAACCTTTGTGGTAACAAGCAGGGGTACGTTTTGATAATTTGCACTGTTGTGTTTAACTCACGAAAATTTAACTAGCGAACTGCGTAGTGTGGGGTCTATTAGCGAAGAGGCAATTGACACGTTTATAGAACTCGCGATCAATTTCAATTAAGACATTGGATGGCTTATTTTGATGTTTTGTTAACCAATATCCAACACTGATTGCCAGCGAAAATAAAGTATTTATAAGTAATAATTTTATCAAAAATTGCATTCGTAGTTAAAATCTTGTCGAGTTAACGTCTTATTTGTTCTATCAGAAATTAAAAATCATTGTTAGTAATGTACGTGATCCACGATGCCACCACTACCGTCTGAGGCAAGTTTTATTTAAGAAAGCAATTAATTTTAATATTTAATATATTAAATATTAATATTAAAACTGAATACACAAAGAAACATACCATTTGTGAACGATACGACGCGAACGTAATGTAAGCGACCCAACTAAAAATAAGGTAATGACACGTAAAAGAATATTGTGTAATTCTTTAATAAAATACTCATATTCTTTCACGTAGGAAAAATAAAAACAATATATAACAAACATTTACAAAATTATTAAAATAAATGTAACAATACATGCTACTAAGAAACAGACATGTTATCAACACAAGCGATCTCAAATTACTTCCCTAGAGTAGAGGTACAAGAGGTATGACATTATTTACGTAAACTTAAACATTTCAACCACTAAAGGAATTTCGGTTAACCGGTTCCGGAAACAGGTTAACCGGTTAATGATTTGTGTAACCGCTTGCATCCCTATATTTAATACATGGTGTTCCGTGCATTTCTGTCGTTATGATGAATATTCAACATTTGAGTAATTCAACTACATTAATTTAATAGATGTCGTTTAATCCATTTATATGAATTGCGATGCTAAATATTTGTGTTAAATGTTTATTTACTTTAGTGTATGATGTGACAGTTTCTCTACGTTGTGTATTTACCGTCCAAGGCGGTGACCCCAACACATATTGTACATCTGAGAAAATAATCTTAAAAACATCGTGTAGAGGTTCTGGTCATACTTTTGTTCGTAGAATTGCGTTAAAGACACACGCCACAAGGTCGAAGGTCAAACATGGTCATAAGCATACCATGGATTTGTTTGTTAGTTTGTTTTTGTTTGTAAGAATTTTCCGCCGTGTTCAAAAATATTTCATTCCGATCACAGCGGTCTGTTAAACTGTTTACACGTGTCCTGTGTAAGTTGGTTTATTACTTCTAAGTGCAAATACTTACGCAAGAAATTTGAACACTGCCCTACATGAATCACAGGTCAGGGAAGAATGGACGTACAAATAATGTCAATGACAATCACAACACACCGGGACGGGAATCGAGCCCACGATCCTCTAATGTTTAGTCAAGCCTTTTACCATGATGGTCAAACCATATGGCTTTCTCGGTAGCGGGTTCGTTGCTTTTTAACAGTTTTGACTTATCAAGTCGGTTCTTAGATATCACATTATCAACCTTAAATTTTCTATTTATACAACCACCAATCTTTGGTTCTTCAACCTTACATTCTCTTTATATACATCAAACAATCGTGGTTTTATAGATATCTTAATAGCAATCTTACATTCTCTATTTATACATCCAGTAAATTTGTGTTCCTAGATATCGAAATAGCAACCGTTCATTATTTATTTATACATCAATAAATCGTGGGTTCTTAGATATCCCACTATCAACATTACATTCTGTAGTCATACATCCAGCAACCTTACATCCTCAATTTATACATCCAGCAATCGTGGGTTCTTAGATATTAAATAATGTAGGAGCGACTGTCCGCCCTGTAAAAACATCGTAGGAGCGACTGTCCGTCCTGCCAAAACATCGTAGGAGCGCCTGTCTGCCCTGTCAAATTTAGCGTATGAGCGATTGTCCAGGATTCATCGCAATATCAACCTTACATTCTCTATTTATACATCCAGCAATCGTGGGTTGTTAGATACCGCAATATCAACCAAACATTCACTATTTATACATGCAGCAAACGTGGTTTCTTAGATATCGCAATATCAACCTTACATGTTCAATTTATACATCCAGCAATCGTGGTTTCTTAGATATCGCAATATCAACCTTACATTCTCAATTTATACATCCAGCAATCGTGGGTTCTTAGATATCGTAGTATCAACCTAACATTCACTATTTATACATGCAGCAATCGTGGTTTCTTAGATATCGTAGTATCAACCGTACATTCTCTATTTGTATATTCAGAAGTATTAATAGAAAATGTATGGTTGTCACCTTTTCATTTCATATCATATGTTATCAGACAAACAAGCAGACAAAATAGTACCGGTATTCAGGCAATCAGACAAAGCGACAGCTATATTCTAATACCACTACCACAAACATATGTATCCACCATCAAGTTGATAGCTTTTATTTATTTATGTACCCCACTACGGTACTGAACAAGTAAAACTAAACCAATCTCTCAGACATATTTACAACTTATAACATATTCAACTAAAAATCTCATTGCTAAAAAAGGTGCCAACATTAGATACAATAAGTTGGTAAAATCAACACCAATGTATGATAATAAATAAATATCTTGATTTTACCAAATCAACATAAAAACCAACAAAATTGTGTCTTATTTATAAGTACACGCATTCAATATATCATTGCATTTAATAAATTAATTAGCATGTGTTTACCCAATATACATGACTGTGCTCTGTGACAAAGGGGTTTAATGCATGTGTTTACCCAATATACATGACTGTGCTCTGTGACAAAGGGGTTTAATGCATGTGTTTACCCAATATACATGACTGTGCTCTGTGACCAAGGGGTTTAATGCATGTGTGTAAAGTGCTGTCCAAGACTTTACAGTCTGCACAGGCTAATCAGGGAAGGAACTTTCTGCTTTTATATTTTTCGTTTAAAGAAAGTCTCTCCTTAGCAAAAATCAAGTTTTGTTGGGAGTGTCGTCCCTGATTAGCCTGTGCAGACTGCACAGGCTTATCTGGATAGTTATTTTACGCACATGCATTAAACCCCTTTTTTACAGAACACGGCCCAATTATTAATGAACGGTACAAATCAGTTAACAGTCTAAAGCTGAATGTGAGACAGTGTGAATTGTACTGGTTTTAATGTTGTTGTATCAGTGACACACGATGACTGCATAGTACAGATCCCATTTGAAACACAGTGTTTTTTTCCTGTAAGAAGTTTCTAAATCTACTCTTACAGTAACCAAGACAACTGTAAGAGTTTCATTAACTACTCTGTTTATCACACTCTGTACTGTGCATGAAGTGTTCTGAACTGTGTATCCATGACAACTTGTTTTTTTTTCATGTTGTACCAAAGGTTTCCATCACCACTCTGAGTGTTCTGTACTGTGTATCGAAGACTACTCTCCTAAGTTATGTGAACATATCACAGGTTGTGTTTTAGGAAGTTAAGCACCAGGACACGGTAGTGTTCAGACGCCTCATGACTTCTGATACCATGTCTCTCATTGGGATACAACTGAAATATACAATGAGCCTTGCTCTGGGAAAGCCGCAATAATGAATGTGGGTAAAGTGTCGTCCCAGGTTAGCCTGTTCAGTCCGCATAGTCTAATCAGGGAAGACACTGTCCACATAGACTGGATTTTTGTTTTGAATAGAGTTCCTTTAAACGAAAAATTCCATAACATCGGAAATAATAGTTCCAGATTAGCCTTTGCATAATGCACAGGTTATTCTGGGAAATACTTTATGCATGTGTATTAAGCCCTGTTTTAACAGATTGCGGAACAAATATATGGCTGACATGAAATGAAGTTGGTTAAACACATTTTAACCAGTTTTTGCAAAAAATGGACTTAATAGATACGGGCATTGCCGTGGAAAGCATAACACAATCATGACTTCCTTGGTCCCTACAACTTAAGTCTAAACTTATTATCAACATTGATATTGTCTTACACCTATAAATGTTACTTATTGTTTTTATAACAACCAACTGTTGTCAAATGAATAAATTTAATGGTGTTTTTTTTTAAACTTTTATTGGAGATAACAAACTTAAAAGGCTAATGTTTATAAAGGAGCAAAATAACACAACAAACATAAAATAATACTATAGAGTTGTTTATGAGAAATAAATAGTTAAAATGAGAAAAATATAAAGCTTTTGTACCACTTAACGACAGAGTACTTCAGAATGCTTCTGTTGTAACTGTTTAATTTCTGACCACTCAACCTGTTGAGTGCTTACAAAACGTAACAGTACAAATGAGTCATTTTATAAGGTAAGACTTAACTAGTGAGCTATATGACCACTTATGACCGTACTTGTGAGCTAATTGACAACTAAAGACTATTTTCACTCCTCCATGACAACTGACCCCTGCCACTCACCTGTAGAGTGTGTGGTTTGCAGGCCTTCACGAGAGCGTTCACCAGTTTGCTTGTGTGTAGGAAGTGGACATTTTCATCCATCAGACCATGCACGATCAGTAGACGATTCTCACTGAAAACATGAACATCAGTAGATGATTCTCACTGAAAACATGAACGATCAGTAGATGATTCTCTGAAAACGTGCACAATCAGTAGATGATTATCACTTGAAACATGAACGATTACTAGACGATTCTCATTGAAAACATGAACAATCAGTAGACAATTCTCAATGAAAACATGAACAATCAGTAGACGATTCTAACTGAAAACATGAACGATCAGTAGATGATTATCACTGAAAACATGAACGATCAGTAGATGATTCTCACTGAAAACATGAACAATCAGTAGACCATTCTCACTGAAAACATGATCGATCAGTAGGCAATTCTCAATGAAAACATGATCAATCAGTAGACGATTCTCACTGAAAACATGAACGATCAGTAGATGATTCTCACTGGAAACATGAACGATCAGTAGATGATTCTCACTGAAAACATGAACAATCAGTAGACAATTCTCAATGAAAACATGAACGATCAGTAGACGATTCTCATTGAAAACAAGAATTATCAGTAGACGATTCTCACTGGAAACATGAACGATCAGTAGATGATTTTCACTGACAATATGAATGAAAAGTATACGATTCTCACTGAAAACATGAACGATCAGTAGACGATTCATACTGAAAACATGAACGATCAGTAGACGGTTCTCACTGAAAACATGAACGATCAGTATACGATTCTCACTGAAAACATGAACAATCATTAGACGATTCTCGCTGAAAACATGAATGATCAGTAGACGGTTCTCACTGAAAATATGAACGGTCAGTAGACGATTCTCAGTGGAAACATGAACGATCAGTAGATGATTTTCACTGACAATATGAATGAAAAGTATACGATTCTCACTGAAAACATGAACGATCAGTAGACGATTCATACTGAAAACATGAACGATCAGTATACGATTCTCACTGAAAACATGAACGATTAGTATACGATTCTCACTGAAAACATGAACAATCATTAGACGATTCTCGCTGAAAACATGAATGATCAGTAGACGGTTCTCACTGAAAATATGAACGATCAGTAGACGATTCTCAGTGAAAACATAAACGATTAGTAGATAATTCTCACTGAAAACATGCACTAGTATGCAGGGCCGTATCCAGGATTTTTTTACTGGGGGGCCCATCCGGGGAGGGTTTGGAAGGGGTCCCCCCTCCATATACATGTATATATACTTTTTTTTTAATATGGCACTTTGCAAGGTGAATTATAATGCTTATAAAAACCGTATTTTGTGATATAAATGTATAGAATATAACAAGTAAATCAGCACATTTCGGAAATCTTAAGCTTTAAGCTTTACATATTGGTGTGAATTCACACCAATATTAAAAGCTTTAGATTTCTGAAACGTACAGGTTTAAACTAATGACGATTATCCATATCAACTTTCTAATTGCTTCCACCATTCTTTTCACAAATCAATAATGTCACAGTTTTTTTAATCTGATTTTTTGAAAAGACCTTGCCTTTTTTAAGGGAAAAAATTGCGCGAAACGCCTAATTTTTGGGGGAAATAATGAAAGTCTTAAATAATCAATAACACATATTTAACTGTTTTTAAACAAATTCAATGCAACAGATAATTTATTATACAATATTTTTCTACACTGGATCAGGTTAACTAATATAATGAGATCGATTTTTTGTTTCATTTTTCCTTTTTTTTTTACCAATGAACCATTAATAGCTTGACATTACTCAATTCTCGGTACTCAATTATTTTAAATACAGAATTATGCCAAATTATTATCTGTTGCTCGGCACATTTATGAATCTGTTTTTCTTTTCAACAAACATGTTAACTATCTCTTCGTAGTCTTTTTCAGTGATTTCATTTCAAACAATATAAATACTCAGTTGTAATACCTTTGTCAGTGTTGTTGTTCCCGTTCAAATTCAGGGCCCAATTCCCAATGTAAAAAAGTATATATTATTCCCAATTGGGACCTTAAAATTCCCAATAAAAGGTTTTTAAAAAATCAAACTTTAAGAGGGGAAAAATGCGTCTAGGGGAAAGGGCCTTCTCAAAGAAGGAAAAAAAACCTGCGTCAGCAATTATCAGACCATAGTCTACGACCTCCTGCAGTTGCTTCCATTCACTGATATTCTTTCCTTGACTAATCAAAATACATATTACATCAACCATCGATAGATGAAGCATTCATGATCACAATGGGGGACTGATCGGGGATGTGTGTACAAGGCGATAAGAAAACATTGCCTAGGGGCTTTTCTCCATTCGCGAGCGCTAATCCCCTTGTTTATCAGGGACAATAACACATAGCTGCTATTTTGTATTGAGGGAAAGTGTACTGTGGGTCCTTTATTAAAAAAAAATCATAGTTCGACAGCCAGCTGGGGGGGCCCGGGCCCCTTGGCCCAAGGCCTGGGTACGGGCCTGAGTATGTTATCAAAGATACATGTGTACATAAGATGGGAAATGGGATGCAGTTGTATTTCTATTTTATGTAATAATGTCAGAAATTGAGTCCCTTAGTACGAGATATAGAGAATAATAGGCTATCGTTGTGTAATACATCACGTGGGGCTTAGAATCAATTCTTGTCCTATTATATCACACAAGAAAAGGGTAGTAACCTGCTTTCCTGTTTATCATACCTCTACGCAGACAATTATTAATAAATAATATAATATGATCGCTACGACTTTTCAGTTTTGGCAGTCATGAATATGTTTCATGACGTTAGAGTATAACATATACTACATCTTAGAAATAAAATTGTTTGCCTTGTTTGAACAATCAGTAGACAATTCTCAATGAAAACATAAACAATCAGTAGACGATTCTCACCGAAAACATGAAAGATCAGTAGACGATTCTTGCTGTAATCATGAACAATCAGTAGACGATTTTCACTGAGAACATGAACGATGAGTAGACGATTCTTAGTGAAAACATGAACGATCAATAGACGATTCTCATTAAAA
Source organism: Dreissena polymorpha (assembly GCF_020536995.1). Taxonomy (NCBI): domain Eukaryota; kingdom Metazoa; phylum Mollusca; class Bivalvia; order Myida; family Dreissenidae; genus Dreissena; species Dreissena polymorpha. The sequence goes on along the minus strand of NC_068356.1, from coordinate 147,185,222 downwards.
ACATGAACTATCAGTAGACGATTTTCAATGAAAACATGAACGATCAATAAACGATTCTCACTGAAAACATGAACGATCAGTAGACGATTCTCACTGAAAAACATGAACAATCAGTAGACGATTTTCACTGATGACATGAACGATGAGTAGACGATTCTCACAGAACAACATGCACTAGTATGTTATCAAAGATACATGTGAACATAAGATGGGAAATGGGATGCCGTTGGATTTCTATTTTATGAAATTATGTCAGAAATTGAGTAACTAGTATGAGACATAGAGAATAACAAGCTATCGTTGTCTTATACATCAGGTGGGGCTTATAATTAATTCTTATCCTGTTGTATCACAAAACAAAAGGGAAGAAACCTGCTTTTCTGTTTATCATACCTCTACGCACAAAGTTATAAAAAAGTATTGAAATATAATCGCTACAACAGTTTTTGGCAATGATGAATATGCTTCATGACGTTTGAGTATAAAATATCCTAAATCTCTGTATGAAATTGTTTGCATTGTTGAAACCGATTTATTTCTACAAATACGTAAATACTTTATATTTGATTCAGATCAAAACATTGACTGATATAACCCACAACTGACCTGATATACATAATTATACCAGACACCTTTGTATCAGGCCGGTATCAGCAAACAGGTATGGTGTATAGAGAATAACAGGTTACTGCCTGATCTTTATATAACGGCGAGGCTTGCCGAGACGTTGTTTTATTACTGCCGAGCCTGATACATTACAAAAAGATCAGGCAGTAACCTGTTTTTCTGTTTATCATATCTCAACGTCCCCGATTTTAAAGAAATAATGAATAAATTGCTAAAAAAACTGCAGTTTTAGCAGGATAGAATATGACTTTTAATTGTCGTTTGACGTGTTAATAATGACGTCAGGAGAGCGCGCTTAATATTTGTAAAACATGGTTTTTTTTTTGCTGTTTTTGTTGCATTTTGTGTTTAAAATATATTACATCTTGGTATAAAATTGTTTGTTATGTTGGATCTGATTAGATTTTACTAAAAATCATTACTTTATACTTGATTCCGAGTAATATGACCATCCTCCACACATGACTGATACTTCCTGTTGACCATGATGTAAAAAAATATATCAGGCAAAGTTATATCAGGCAGATATCAATGCGGTGGTATGATAAATTTTTGTATCGTTTATTCTTAAGAAACACAAGCCTTGTGTTTACTGGTAAAGAAACGGACGAACATCCTACAACCTTATCAAGAGTTTACACTATTGTAAAACTTTAGTCATTCTTCTACCGGCTCATAAGTCGGGAGGTATAAAAAAGGTACACATGTTTTCCATTTTCATAATGTTCACTTCTTAAGTTGGGTCGAATTGTCATAAAAACGCAAACATATTTGTGTGTGTGTGTGCAGATTTTATGTCTATCTTAATCACAGCAGTACATACTCTTCCGGTAAGCTGTCTACATATGTGAGCACGTTGCCACGGTGATACCCATACAGGTTGTTAGTGGGCAGGTCCATGTACCGCTCCGTGTATCCAGTGTCGTACAGGTGCCAGTCTACAACCGGGGCACCCGCTATAGACACCTGTGGCATACAAACATCAAATTGAACAGCCCATTGGTTAATACCTGTATAATATGTATATAATATAGCGTCACTCTAATAAAAAAGAGCTCAATGCATGTGTGTAAAGTGTCGTCCCAGATTAGCCTGTGCAGTCCGCCTAAATTGGATTTACGCTAAGAAGAGACTTCCTTTAAAACAAAAAACTATACAAGCAGAAATTGTCCTTGATAAGCTTGTGGGTACTGTACAGGCTATTCTTAGACGACAATTTACTCATATGTATTAAGCCACATTTTCCCAGAATGAGGCCCATATACATTTAATTATTCAGTATTCAAATATGCTCCATTAACAGACAAATAATTAAAACATAATACTTATAGTAAAGTAATGGCTACCAATATTTTCAAGAATTTCCAATCTCATGCAAGATGACATGAAACAAAAATAGTATTATAAACATAAAGAATTATCACAACATAAAGTGATATGATTTATTTAGTATATGTTATGAAGAGATACATAGAGTGATCATCAAGTGATGTAAACAGTGATACATAAAGTGATCTATAAACTGTTGTATGGAGTTTTGCATAGAGTGATGTATAAAAGAAGGTATCAAATGATGTATAAAGTGATTCACAAAGTGATGTATTAAGGTATGTACAAAGGGATTATAGAGTGTTATACAAAGTGCTGTATACAGTGATGTATTCAATGATAAATAAAGGGATGTATAAACTGATATATGCAGTGATATACAAAGTGATGTATTCAATGATTTATAAAGTGATGTATGAAGAGGTTTTACATTGATTTAGGGCAAAATTAAGCCTGCATTACACAACTTAATGAATTGTTTCATAAATATAGAAGATTTGATTTAATAGCTCACTCACTTCATTGGTATACTAACTCCAAAATGATAGTTAATGTCAACATAGTTACAGCACTCACCTTGAATATATCTGGCCTCTGAGCCAGACCCATTAAGGAGAGGTAGCCACCTGGAAGGAATGTAAGCAACACTGTTATTGTGTATGGCAATGACTGATATAAGAAGATATCATCTTCATTTATTGGCCAACTTAAATACTGCATTGACTAATAAGGGAAGACACTTTCTGCTTTTGTATAATTTTTGATTTAAAGGAAGTCGCTTCTTAACAACAAAAATCAGTGCCCTTAATGGGCAGACAATTTATGCACATGCATTAAGACCCATTTTCCCATAGCAAGACTCATATTGAAAACAAAATCTGAAACAAGACAGTCCCAGTAGGTAAGATTTTAACACTAGAGAAGTACCTAAATGAAGATAAATTTGCTGTTTTTGTAACAAATTGCTGCAGATCACTGAATTGAACAAAACATTAAAGAAGTAAGACAAGGGAAGTTGTGTTTAATGCTAAGCTTCTGTCAAAATATTAGTGGAAACTGACAACTAACAGTAAATGAACAATGCATTAAACAAAGATCTGTACCCTGTTGTTAATAACAACAATAGAGTACCTAAATCCAGAAACTTCCGAAATAGATGTAATTCCAAAAACGCAAATTAATTTTGTAGGAATGGTTTATGGTCATTTGTGCCTTAATTGTATTTTCTTTGCATTTCATTCCATATTGTATTAGAAACGCTTGCTTTACCTATGATACAGTTTTTATTTCAACCCCAACACTTCAAACAGGACTAAGCAGCTTAAACAAAACTCTATAAAGTCTGGTTAAATATAACATATTTAATAGGCGGGATTGTGCATCAATCAGTACCATAATTATTGATCATACAAACATGTTTCGGGGGTATCCGGATTAAAGTACTAACTGTATAGAGACACTTCTGCCAAACATATTAATGTTTTTAATTTAACCAACGTACAATTCAAAATGACAAACTCTAGTACTTATTGAGTTTGACCGTTTTTTATTTAGTTTGCTTATAGGTTTTCAATAGTTGCATTTTGTAAAAAATAAATAAATATAAGTGCAATATATTCGAACCAATGACATAGAGAATTGCTTAAGTCCAGTAAATGGAACTCAACATATTTTTAGTCCTATATAGAGATGAAAACCAATGAAGTCAAGACATAAGAACAGCTCATCAACATAGCGTAAGACCATCCGTGTATTGCTAACAGTGAGGCAACAAAGCATAAGACCATCCGTGTATTGCTAACAGTGAGGCAACATACCGTAAGACCATCCGTGTATTGCTATCCTATCTTCGTCTATAAAATCTACATGTGATGCCAGCCACTGTAAAACCTCCACTTGATCCTCTATCTCTGTAGTGCCCTGAAACGATGAACACACAGTGACCATGATAACACACATGGTGACCATGGCAACACACAGTAGTCATGATCTTGATTATGCAACCTTAAGTTGACGTCAGTCTGTATTATATGCAAGCCATTTAGCTGAGTTTCTGTAGTACTCTGAGGTCAGACACCAGACTGGGGCCAGGATTCATAATGATCATACTTAAATCTTAACATAAGATGAACATCAGTCAAAATGAGCCTTGAGAAACTGTTGGCCTTTCATCTGTATTTCATCTATATTAAGCATTGAAATCCAACATACAGTTACAGGCTGTTAGTTGTTAGGCTTCCAAATTGCAGATGCACTTAAGTATACCCACGTCACAAGCTTCTCTACAAATCCCAAGCCTCTAACTGAAATGTGTAATCTCAAAGTTCAACACTCCAGCTGCACTTCGTTATTTCAAAGTCCAAGACTCCAGCTGAACTTCATTATCTCAAAGTCCAAGACTCCAACTGCACTTTGTTATATTAGTCCAACACTCCAGCTGAACTTCATTATCTCAAAGTGCAAGACACCAGCTGCAGTTCATTATCTCAGTGCAAGACTCCAGCTGAACTTCATTTTCTCAGTCCAAGACTCCAGCTGCACTTCATTATCTCAGTCCAAGACCCCAGCTGAACTTCATTATCTCAGTCCAAGACTCCAGCTGAACTTCATTATCTAAGGATTTAAGACTCCAGCTGAACTTCATTATCTCAAAGTCTATGACTCCCACTGAACTTCATTATCTCAAAGTGCAAGATATTAGCAAAAATGTGTTATCTTAAAAGTCCATCACTTTAGTGGAACTTAATTATTTAAAAGTCCAAGACTCCAGCTTAACTATCTCAAAATCCAAGACCCCAGCTTGATGTTGTTATCTCGGTTAACAAATGATTTTGAGACATCCATACTTAGACATATCAAAATCTACACTTTTACACTTTTCAAGAGTAATTTGATTACTATACTTATCATTATATAAAAAAGCAATCATGAATACTTACAATGAGCAAAACCAATGAGTAATTAGGTTCAAATAAAACCACATCAACATAAATGATAATGCAAGTTAAAACTTCAAAGCAAACATATTTAGTGTATCTAAATGTGGGAAGATGGGGTACTTTTGTTCACTTTGACATATCCGGTACCATGCCCTTGTTAATCAGAGATAACGCAGTTCAGCAGTATCTCTGAAAATAACTACAAATACAGTAATATCATTTATATTCGTTTGCATGAAATTTTGAGTTTTTTTTTCAAAAATTGACATTTTGGTGCACACGTACATTTGCGTATTTTTTATGTTGAGAAAAAAAAGGAAAATGCGTATAAGTCATTTTCCAATGTGTTTGTGATAAATTCATGTGATTGTGTTAAATTCATGTGATTGTGTAAAATTCATTTGTTGTGTTAAATTCATGTGATTGTGTTAAATTCATGTGATTGCATATACGTTATTTTCCAATGTGATTGTGTTAAATTAATGTGTTGTGTTTCATGTGATTGTATTAAATTCATGTGATTATGTGAAATTCGTGTGATTGTGTTAAATTCATGGGATTGTGTTAAACTGTGTGATTGTGTTAAATTCATGTGATTGTGTTATATTCATGTGATTGTGTTAAATTCTTGTGATTTGGTTTAATTCATTGATTGGTTAACCCACCAAACCAACAAAAATGTATGTCCCAAGAATAATGAGTTTCCAGTACCTCTAATCGAATTGGTTACATACCAGTCTGTTTTTAATATGGCTTTCAAACTTGATCCCTCGACTACACGAGCCTCTACCATCAATAATGACAACAGCAAAACCTTCCGCAGCCAGTGTGTGCAGTCGTACATGCCTGAAATAGAGCCTCTACCATCAATAATGACACCAGCAAAACCTTCCGCAGCCAGTGTGTGCAGTCGTACATGCCTGAAATAGAGCCTCTACCATCAATAATGACACCAGCAAAACCTTCCGCAGCCAGTGTGTGCAGTCGTACATGCCTGAAATAGAGCCTCTACCATCAATAATGACACCAGCAAAACCTTCCGCAGCCAGTGTGTGCAGTCGTACATGCCTGAAATAGAGCCTCTACCATCAATAATGACAACAGCAAAACCTTCCGCAGCCAGTGTGCGCAGTCGTACATGCCTGAAATAGAAAAATATTTGAACCTTGCTCTAGTAAAATGGGCTGATGCTTATGAATAAAGTGTCCTGCTAGATTAGCCTGTGCAGTTACAGGGAAAACAAAATGGAGCGCATAGCTATTATTTTATTACACGGCTCATACTATACAAGTACAACTGTTTCCTTACTTCAGTCCATTGTTTTCATATAAAATAATATACAAGTCAATCTGTTTCCTCACTTAAGCCCCTTTGTTTCATATAAAATACTGTACAAGTCAAACTGTTTCCTTACTTTAACCCCTTGTTTTCATATTAAATACTATACCAGTCAAACTGTTTCCTCACTTGAGTCCCTTGTTTTCATATTAAATACTATACCAGTCAATCTGTTTCCTCTATTGAGTCCCTTGTTGTCATATTAAATACTATACAAGTCAATCTGTTTCCTCACTTGAGTCCCTTGTTTTCATATTAAATTCTATACAAGTCAAACTGTAACCTTACTTAAGCCCCTTTGTTTCATATAAAATACTGTACAAGTCAAACTGTTTCCTTACTTTAGCCCCTTGTTTTCATATTTTATAATATACAAGTCAAACTGTTTCCTTACTAAGGCCCCTTTGTTTCATATTAAATACTATACAAGTCAAACTGTTTCCTTACTTTAGACCCTTGTTTTCATATTAAATACTGTACAAGGCAAACTGTTTTCTTACCCTTGTTTTCATATTAAATACTATACAAGTCAATCTCCTCACTAGAGTCCCTATTAAATACTGTACAAGTCAAACTGTTTCCTTACTTTAGACACATGTTTTCATATTAAATACTATACAAGTCAAACTGTTTCCTGATTTGAGTCCCTTGTTTTCATATTATATACGATACAAGTCAAACTGTTTCCTTATTTGAGTCCCTTGTTTTCACATTAAATACTATGCAAGTGAAACTGTTTCCGCACTTGAGTCCATTGTTTTGATATTAAATACTGTACAAGTCAATCTCTTTCCTCACTAGAGTCCCTTGTTTTGATATTAAATACTGTACAAGCCAAACTGTTTCCTTACTTTAGACCCTTGTTTTCATATTAAATACTGTACAAGTCAAAATGTTTCCTTACTTTAGACCCTTGTTTTCATATTATATACGATATAAGTGAAACTGTTCCCTTACTTAAGCACCTTGCTATCATATTTTACAAGTCCTAAAAAAGTCACACTGTTTCCTTACTTGAGCCCTTTGAAGGAGTTGGTCACCAGCTGTACATGCGGTCCCCCGTACACAAACAGCACCGTGGGGTACCTGACCCCTTGCTGGTAGTTGTGGGGCCGGTAGTACATCCCATACATTGTGTGGCCTGACTTGCTCTTGTAGTTGAACATCTCTGGGTAGCTGTAGTCAGGGAAGTCTAAAATACAATTAACAATAATCATTTAAGTTTTCATCTGAAGGCAATTAACGACAATAATGAAAATAAGCCTTGCTCCTGTAAAATGAGGCTTAATGCATGTGTATAAATTGTTGTCCCACTTTAGCCTGTGAAATACACACAGGCTAATCAAGGACGACACAACCCGCATGCATGGAAGTTTTTGTCAAAATCATTCTCTTTTAAGCAAAAATCAAGTTAAGGAAGAAACTGTTGGCCCTGATAAGCCTGTGTGCTTTTTGAAGTCAAAATAAAATTGTTTCAAATAATAAGACTAAATTAATTTCTGAATATAAATTAATAATATTTATTTTCGCGGAAACGAATGTTGTTTGCTGGTTTCTATAGATACGATTACGGATGTAACGTTATGTACGGAATGCTTTGGTTGAGTTCGTTAAAACAATGAAATTACGCATTTCCGTACCACGTGATATTACGTCATTCCGCCTTTTGCAAACTGCCTGTGCTTTTGTTCGGATCGTAAACAAACTTAATTTAATTAAATCTCGAATCATCTGAAATAATGCCGCGTGGAACAAAGCGGAAATTACCGGAAAATGTGGAAGAGGTTGGTGAGGACGATACCCGGCTCTTACAACCGGACCCAGGTAGAGGCTTTATTGATTTTGAGAAGATAATAGATCTAAGGGCATCTAAAATCGTTCCTCCTATTAATACACGTAACGTTGAGGGGTGCGGTGTTAGCGGGGAATCAACTCTAAGTTTCCCGGTAATCGAAAATACACAAGTTCAATCTATTGCTTCGGCTATTAATCAAGGTCAAAACATCATATAGTTGTCAGGAATTAACGCGCTTATCAAACGATGACTTGGCTGCGCACGTGCCAGCGGCATTGAAACAACAAATTTCTAGAGGCGAATATGTCAATTTGGCTTTACTGTTAAAAGGTGCCTTCGAATTATCCGCTTTTTGTAACGGTAGTGTTTTGCAACTTTTGGCAGAGGGCACTCTTGAACAGCGCCCTAAGGAGTGTAGGGATAAAATTCATAACATCGAACGGTGGTCGGACGCTTTCTTGATTTATGCGTCAATCTACCATAGCACGCGACGCGATAAAGTGCAGGAGATTTTGCATTAACTTTCCCTGTAATGACCTTTTTAATCTCGACCATCGCCGGTGAATAGCAAAATATTACGTGAATATTTAACATCGTATAATTTTACAGATCGAAATGACCTTTTAAATGTTTTTTTACAAATGGGTTTTCAATGCATTATAACGGACACAGAGTCAGTAGATTTAGTAAAAAATTAAAGTCTGCAATCGCAAATGCTGAAATAATTAAAGATAAGATAAATAAGGAGATTTTGGCGGGGAGGTTGGCTGGGCCTTTCAGCGAACAACCTTTTTCTAATTTCATGGTTTCCCAGTTGGCTTGGTGCCAAAAAAGACACCAGGTGAATTTAAGATGATTCATCACCTTTCTTTTCCAGAGGGTAACTCGGTTAATGACTTCATTGATAAAAAAATACTCATCCGCTCAGTACACAAATTTCGATGAGGCGGTTCACATGGTTCAAGATTTAGGGCGACACTGTAAACTTTTCAAAATGGATCTTAAGATTGCATCCCGCCTACTCCAAGTTCGGCGAGAAGATTTCGAAATACTGGGCATACAGTTTAATGGTATGTTTTTATGTGGAAAAAGCATTACCATTCGGAGCTTCGGTCAGTTGCAAAACATTTGAACAGTTTTCCTCATTCCTTGAATTCTGCGTTAAGAGTAAAATGTCATCGGGCAAGCTTATACACTATTTAGACGTTTTTCTGGGTGGCGATAAATCTGAGCTAGGTTGCCGCAAGGTGATGGATTCGTTTATCAATTGCATGCACGAGCTAAACGTGCCGTTAGCCACGGAGAATACAGATAGGCCCACGGAAATAATCGTGTTCTCAGGCTTAGAATAAGATTCGGCGGAACTAGTAGTCCGAATTCTTAAATAAAAAATCGTTGAATTACGGGAAAAAAATTCACACCATCGTGCAGAAACAAAAAAAAGTTAAAATAAAATAACCTAAAGCAAGTGCAATCGTTAATAAGGTCTCTTAACTTCGTGTGCAGGGCAATCCCAGTCGGCCGCCCGTTTTGATTAATTAACACCACCTGTGACATAACAAAAGCATTCCACCGCATACGTATAACACGTGCTGTTAGGCAAGACCTCGAAATGTGGTTGACATTTTGCGCGATTACAACGGCGTGTCGGTTTTCCATGACCGATACTTGATATTCAATGTTGGCACTGAATTGTTTACAGATAGTGCTGGCGGGTCTGGTTTCGGTTTTTTGGGATTTATTTTAAAGGTCACTGGTGTAACGCTCGTTGGCCTAATTTATGGCGGCAAAAGGGCGTAACTAGTGACATAACTGTTCTCGAATTATTTCCAATTGTAGTTGCACTGTTTCTCTGGGCGAGGATTTAAAAAATAAAAAGATTATGTTCAACAATTATCGATCTGCATATAGTCTGAACAACAATTGGCCCGCGGATCAACAACATGTTGTTCTCTTTGTAGCCTATTGTTTTGAAAAGGGTCTATCACCTAAATCTATCAAGAGCTACATTTCTGGATTGAGTTATATTCATAAATACATGGGCTAGTACGATATAAGTAACATTTTTTGTAGTTTAGAAAATGCTTCAGGGCTGTTCTCGCTCGCGACAAACGGTTGATACGCGGGCACCAATCACTCGCAAGGTCTTGACGGTTATTATCTCGCAATTAGCAAAGGTGTGTTATAATGACTTCGAGCGCTCACTATTCAATGCTATGTTTACTCTGGCATATTTCGGTCCGTTCCGAGTCAGTGAATTGGTAGCAACATACAGTTATCAGTTGCAAATAGCCGACGTTATGGTCACGGGGGATAAACACGCCATACTGGTCACACTCAGGAAACATAAAACAAATCAGCGCGGTATTCCGGTCACAATTAGGATCCCATACGAGCCGGAGTCTGCGCTGTGTCCAGTTCGGTCGTTTACAGACTACCTCGCAGTACGACCCCATAAAGTCGGTCCATAACCTTAGCGACTATGAATCAACACATTGGCTCGAATGGACTCTGGGTTTCAGGCGTAGTATATCAACCTAATTTAAAGGTTAGGCTTTAAAAATAGTAGCAATGCAGCAGGGAAAAAACTTGTAAAGCGCTTATTGGTATTAAATGTCCTAGATGTATTAAATGTCCGAGTTATGTCCGAGTTAAAAAGTGTGTAATAGTCAAGTGACCATTGGTATTACATGTCCGTGGTATTAAATGTCCGAGTTAAAAAGTGTGTAATGGTCAAGTGACCATTGGTATTTAATGTCCGAGTTAAAAAGTGCGTAATGGTCAAGTGACCATTGGTAAAGCGTGTTAATTGTCAAGTGACCATTGGTACTAAATGTCCGTGTTAAAAAGTGTGTAATGGTCAAGTGACCATTGGTATAAAAAGTGGTATGATCGCAAGTGTAGCGATCAAGTAAAAGTGTGATAAGTAAAAGTGTGATCGCAGATCAATCGCTGGGGTCGGCTGCGCGCTGAAAAGTTTACCAAGCACGAAATAGTGCGCTTATTGGTATTAAATGTACGAGATGTATTAAATGTCCGAGTTATGTCCGAGTTAAAAAGCGTGTAATGGTCAAGTGACCATAGGTACTAAATGTCCGTGGTATTAAATGTCCCAGTTAAAAAGTGTGTAATGGTCAAGTGACCATTGGTATTTAATGTCCAAGTTAAAAAGTGCGTAATGGTCAAGTGACCATTGGTAAAGCGTGTTAATTGTCAAGTGACCATTGGTACTAAATGTCCGAGTTAAAAAGTGTGTAATGGTCAAGTGACCATTGGTATAAAAAGTGGTATGATCGCAAGTGTAGCGATCAAGTAAAAGTATGATAAGTAAAAGTGTGATCGCACATCAATCGCTGGGGTCGGCTGCGCGCGAAAAAGTTTACCAAGCACGAAATAGTGTCGGGGCCGATCGATTCCGCGACGCCAGGTGTTTTTTTTTTTTTTTTTTTTTTTTTTTTTTCGGAGCGATGGTGTGCATCTGTCGGATATTGGCCTCGAATCGTATTTGGATTGCATTCGCGACGTCATCTTAAAGTTCTGTTAAAGGGCTAATCCAGAATTTGTGGGGGATAAATTTATGAAATTTATTGTGGCGGAAAATTCTGATTGCCGGGGGTCGGATGGGCATGCGCATTTATACATTTATCTGAATGGACTCTGTGACTACTTGCGTAGTTTATCATCCTTGTCCTTTCGGGTAATTCCAAGTTATTAAAGTTTAAGCTTAAACAAAATAAACAATAGTAGCAATACCGTAGGGTAAAAAACGTTTAGGTGTCAAATCGCTGGCTGAGCGATAAGTTGTATTTTAATGTCCGATTAAGTTTGTAAAAAGGTACAAGTAATATTATCACAAGCGTGGCGATAAAAGTGATCACAAGTGTAGTGATCAAGTAAAAGTATTATCGCAAGTGCGAAAAAGTGTGATCACAAGTGTAGTGATCAATGTCCGATTAAGTATGTAAAAGGTACAAGTAAAAGTATTGGATCACAAGTGTAGTGATCAAGTAAGTGTTATCGCAAGTGCGCAAAAAGTGTGATTACAAGTGTAGTGATCAATGTCCGATTAAGTATGTAAAAGATCCCAAGTGTAGTGATCAAGTAAGTGTTATCGCAAGTGCGCAAAAGTGTGATCACAAGTGTAGTGATCAATGTCCGATTAAGTATGTAATTCGCAAGTGCGAAAAAAGTGTGATCACAAGTGTAGTGATCAAGTAAAAGTTTTAGTGCATCCAATGGTCAAGCGATTGGTAGAACTAGGTTTAGCCCAGCAAAGTATATGGTTCTTCCTAGTTCGGTCGCTTGATGAGCAATAACATTTTTTATTTTGGGTACGCGGTGTTGCTACTATAACGGTGTTACTTCACGTTTTGTAATTTTATCGTGTGCTCATCCACCTCCGGTAGGTATATTTTCAAAGTAACAGGTTTCCACGAGTGAGTAGCCGATCTTTCGTTGGGCTCGTGGTTACCACCGGCTGTTTTTTCGCTGCGGCCTTTTATATCCCACTTTTTACTCCTTTTTACTCGTATAATATATTAAAGAGATCTGTTAGTGAATACTTTGTGCATTCTATTACATTTTTGTGATGTTTATTGGGAGGCAAAATATTTTGGAATTGGTTCATTAAACTAGTTAAATGGAGTAATGTGTTGTTTTATCGTTGCAGTCGTAAAATAAGACTTATTAATTTCTGAATATAAATTAATAATATTTATTTTCGCGGAAACGAATGTTGTTTGCTGGTTTCTATAGATACGATTACGGATGTAACGTTATGTACGGAATGCTTTGGTTGAGTTCGTTAAAACAATGAAATTACGCATTTCCGTACCACGTGATATTACGTCATTCCGCCTTTTGCAAACTGCCTGTGCTTTTGTTCGGATCGTAAACAAACCCCACCCACCGCACCCTGATTAATATCTCGACTGGTCCGACATCCACATTTTAAGATGCTCAGAGTCGATTAAAAACCATATCTTGCACATATATGGATTATACATTTGAGCTATACGATTCTGCCGGCAAGTTCTCTATTTCCAGTACATGTACACCGGCTCATGGCGGGCTCCTAAAATCTGATGGCAGACATTCACACCCATTTTGGTGCCGGGGCCACGCCACACCCCTTACAGTCGATCGAGATGGTGCCAAACTTGGTCTTGTACAACTGGGGCGCTTTCCAGCGGACAGCGTGACTCGGCGCTTGGACTGTCTTCATCGAATGCTACAATGGACAAACGCACTGTCGCACGTTTATATAGAGCACATGCATTCTGCCGGTGAACAATGAACTGCCTCGTGTTTAATATAAGTGCACAGGAATTTTTGATGCCACTTCCATATCCGAACATCACTTTGGCGTCGTTTTTTATATTCTGTCTTCTTTTTTATTGTCATATGAGCCTTTTTATATGTGTTATTATGTCTGGTAATTTTATTGTCATATATTTCTTGTTGCATTTGCCTTCCCGTCGCAGTGCCGGAAAATTCTGTTTGCAGGGGTCGGATGGGCATGCGCATTTATCTGAATGGACTCTGTGACTACTTGCGTAGTTTATCATCCTTGTCCTTTCGGGTAATTCCAAGTTATTAAAGTTTAAGCTTAAACAAAATAAAAAATAGTAGCAATACCGTAGGGTAAAAAACGTTTAGGTGTCAAATCGCTGGCTGAGCGAAAAGTTGTATTTTAATGTCCGATTAAGTTTGTAAAAAGGTACAAGTAATATTATCACAAGTGTGGCGATAAAAGTGATCACAAGTGTAGTGATCAAGTAAAAGTATTATCGCAAGTGCGAAAAAGTGTGATCACAAGTGTAGTGATCAATGTCCGATTAAGTATAGTATCGCAAGTGCGAAAAAGTGTGATCACAAGTGTAGTGATCAATGTCCGATTAAGTATGTAAAAGGTACAAGTAAAAGTATTGGATCACAAGTGTAGTGATCAAGTAAGTGTTATCGCAAGTGCGCAAAAAGTGTGATCACAAGTGTAGTGATCAATGTCCGATTAAGTATGTAAAAGATCACAAGTGTAGTGATCAAGTAAGTGTTATCGCAAGTGCGCAAAAGTGTGATCACAAGTGTAGTGATCAATGTCCGATTAAGTATGTAATTCGCAAGTGCGAAAAAAGTGTGATCACAAGTGTAGTGATCAAGTAAAAGTTTTAGTGCATCCAATGGTCAAGCGATTGGTAGAACTAGGTTTAGCCCAGCAAAGTATATGGTTCTTCCTAGTTCGGTCGCTTGATGAGCAATAACATTTTTTATTTTGGGTACGCGGTGTTGCTACTATAACGGTGTTACTTCACGTTTTGTAATTTTATCGTGTGCTCATCCACCTCCGGTAGGTATATTTTCAAAGTAACAGGTTTCCACGAGTGAGTAGCCGATCTTTCGTTGGGCTCGTGGTTACCACCGGCTGTTTTTTCGCTGCGGCCTTTTATATCCCACTTTTTACTCCTTTTTACTCGTATAATATATTAAAGAGATCTGTTAGTGAATACTTTGTGCATTCTATTACATTTTTGTGATGTTTATTGGAAGGCAAAATATTTTGGAATTGGTTCATTAAACTAGTTAAATGGAGTAATGTGTTGTTTTATCGTTGCAGTCGTAAAATAAACACAACAATACATTGAATTATAGGCCCCTGACTACTTACCTGTGGATGACATGATAATGGCCAGGCGTTGAGTCTGTACAGACTCGGGTGAGATCTCTATTCTGTATAGAGCAGACTGTGGAGCTGAGTTCACAGCGCTGAACACTGTCACAAACATGGAGCACGCCTGAAAGGGACAATAAGCAGCAACAATAACTAAAGCAGTGAGGAACAACTTGATGCAGTAAGAAGTGAATTGTAATTGTACTGTTATACACATTTTATATGATTTCAATTTAAAACTTTAAAGAAGGCTAACAAAAATTGAACAACTTTATAAAATAAGGAAAAATAAACATTGAAATGTGTCGGAGTACTTGGTCAGACAAGTTTGACTTTACAGACTGATAGACAGATGAACGGCTGGGCGTGCACGCGGCTGGGGGGAACTGCAACAAGGGCAGACGGACTAACAGACAGCTATGATGAATCTAGTAAACCCCATTCTAATTCATTCCAGAAGGAATAATAAATGATGTTATATATGATAAAGCTCAAGATCAACAAGTGCTTTACTGCCTATTGACCAAGTTTCATGAAGATGGGACAAGAAATGTGACCTCTAGAGTGTTTACGAGCAAATGTTTACGGACGGACGTACAGACATACCACGGACAAAGACCGGTCACAAAAGCTCACCTGAGCAATCAGGTGAGCTAATGATGTAATATATGATAAAGCTCAAGATCAACAAGTACTTCACTGTCTATTGTACTGTACATATTTCTATGCCACCAATTATGATGCATTATCTAAGAAGGTAAGGATGGCGTAGTTGGTAAGCTATGGCATTGGCATGTGATCAGGAGGTCTAGTGTTTGATCCTCGATGTGGATTATTTTAATATATCTCAAGTTATTAAAAACTAATGGGAAAACTGGGCTTAATGCATGTACATAAAATGTCGTCCTCGGATTAGGCTTATCAGGGGCCAAACTTTCCACTCAACTGGATTTCCATAAATGCGGATAAGCCTTTGAAGACTGCACAGGCTGATCTGGGATAACAGTTTTGAACATGCATTTAGCCCAGTTTTCCCAGCACATGACTCATATAACTCGTGATGTTTGCAAGTGTTGTCTCACCTTATCCAGTGTGACGTTGTGAGTGTACCTAAGCTCAGTGAGTCTGTAGACAGGACCCGGGGTCTGGTAGGAGACTACATACCTGGCATGGAATAATACAATGATTATTGGTGTCTTGTTCTGAGAAAACTGGGCTTAATTCATGTGCGTAAAGTGTCGTCCCAGATTAGCCTGTGCAGTCCGCACAGGCTAATCAGGGACGACACTTTCCGTTTTAATGGTATTTTTAGTTTTAAGGAAGTCCCTCCTTACCGAAAATCAAGTTTAGGCGGAAAGTGTCGTCCCTGATTAGCCTGTGCAGACTGCACAGGCTAATCTGGGACGACACTTTACGCACATGCATTATGACCAGCTTTCACAGAATAAGACACATTGTATTTCATATTAGCCTCGTTCTGGGAAAACGGAATTTAATGCTGGTGTGTAAAAACAAAAAATACCACAAAAATGGAAGGTATCATCCCGGAAATGCCACGGTGGACTGCACAGGCTTATATGGGTCCTACTTTTATGCACATGCAGTAAGCTCTGTTTTCCAATAGTGGGGCTAATATTTACAATTCTTAAAATAACAGAAATTGAATTCAACATATTTCATTTATTATTTTCAAAACTAAATTTGAGCATGTTTTCACAAAACTCTAAAGGCTATGTTGTGTTTATGTCCATTGAAATTAAAATGCCTTGAACACAATTATTGTTAATAATAATAATAACGGTTTATATTGTATAAATTTAAAAGCTGAAAACATGTGGTTCCAAATAGAAACTCAGATTTCATTTTAGAATATCAGTCCTGGTGGAGATAACAAGCGAGACCTTGGATCACTAAAGGTAAAGCATCGTGCTAAACAAGGGGCAGGCAGGATCTCTTTTTTGACTTTCTTTTTGCATTTTTAAAAAATCGAAGAAAGTTACTCCAACGCTGTAAATATTATACTGGGTTGTTTAAATTCCAATACATACAGATGCGTTTCAAGTGGAGTGTCCTTTAGTCCAAGGAAGTAGACCAGACCTCGTGTTTCGTCCACCCATATCTGAAAACAGAGACGAGGGGTAATTAAAGCTCATTGGGTCATTGTCGACCTAAAATGGCTTGAAGTCATCCGGGGGTGACTAGAAGCCGATTCATGTCTTCCTGGGGTGATTTCAAGCCGACAGGGTGACTAGAAATGGCTTCATGTCACCCCAGGATGACATGAATCGGCTTGAAGTCACCCTAGGGTGACAAGAATCGGCTTCTAGTGACCCCTGGGTGACTTTAAGCCATTTCAGATCGACAATGACCCAATTAGCATTATTAAACCGCTCATACAGATGAAAACATAAGCAAATTTTAATCTTCTTCAGAAAAAGATTTGTAAACAAATATTGGTGACTTTTTTCAAATTGACTTGTTCAAAATAATCACTAGGAAGAAAAAACAACAGGTGAACAAGTAGCCAATTTGAGTTCACAAAATAAAAACACAACTTGAATATATTAGTTAACTAGACACTGTAAAATGATTAACATTTTTCGGCTTGAAATTTCCTGGTTGTTCAAAAATAACTTTTTCGTGGAAATGTACAATTTTGTTCCTGTAAATTCTTGGATTTCGGACAAAAATGAGAAATTTGCATTGGTGATTTTTCCATTTTGTGTGGGTGAAATTCAAACATCTTTCAACCCATAAAATCTACGAAAAATCAATTTCCCAAGAAAAATAATGATTTACAGTATAACCCAATTATAAGACAGGTTCAAATATATACAGGTTTAAGATACTGCTACCTCTTTAGAGGACACCTCCCAGTCCCCAGTGGTGATCTGTGTGACCTCACTCTCACAGGACATCACTGAAAACATGGAAATATGGGTTAAAGGGGCAGTCACCAAAAACATGGAAATATGGGTTTAAGGGGCAGTCACCGAAAATAGGAAAATATGGGTTAAAGGGTCAGTCACTGAAAACATGGAAATAAGTGTTACAGGGACAGTAACTGAAAACATGGAAATATGGGTTAAAGGGTCGGTCAATGAAAACATGGAAATAAGTGTTACAGCGACAGTAACTGAAAATATGGAAATATGGGTTAAAGGGTCGGTCACTAAAAATATTGATATAGGTATTAAATGGACAGTGAGTAAACACATGGAAACAAGTGTCAAAGGGACAGGGAGTAAAAACATGGAAATAAGTGCCAAAGGGACAGACAGTTAAAACATGGAAATAAGTGTCAAAGGGACAGACAGTTAAAACATGGAAATAAGTGTCTAGGGGACTGTCAGTGAGAACATCGAAATATGGGTTAAAGGGATAGTCAGTGATAATAAAAGGGAAATGTGGGTTAAAAGGATAGTCAGGTATAACATTGAAATAAGCGTTAATGGGAAAGAATGTAATCGAATGGAACAAAATGTAAAAGGAACAGTCAGTGAAAACGTGGGAATAAGTATTAAAGGGTAAGTCAGTTATGACATAGAAATTAGTGTTAAAGGGAGAGTCAGTGAAAACATAAAATACTTGTTAAAGGGACAATCAGTGATAACATGAAAATAAGAGTTAAAGGGACAGTCAGTGAAAGCACAGTGTTATAGGGAAAGTCACTTAAAACATGGAAATACATAGTTACAACTGTGACAGAATCAGGATGCTTGTATTTTTTCCATAAAATCTGCATTTCAGATTGTTATGCATCTTGTAAATATTCTGTTTATACTTTTTAGTGAAATAACCAAGTTTTTTTAATATTGTAGTGTTTACACATTTGATTTGGTCTTTGATCCAACTCTCTGAATTCGTAAACCAATTTTATGCATGCATACAGATATGGTTTCATTGTTTGATATATTTCTTTTTATTCAAGTTAAGACATAAAGTAATCAAAGACATTTATTACTTACACAACCCATGTTTGGACACTGAAAAATACAGCACATGTTTCAGGTACATAGACATTTTTCAACATCCAAAACTAAACTAAAGCAAATGGCTGAAAATATCAAATGACATCATGACATTTTAACAATATGTCACCACTATATTGTGCTTGTTAGCTGTATCAACACTGTCTAATACAACATTGATCAGATATTTGTTTTTTCATCACACTTGTGAAGGTATAATTAATAATACCTATAATGGAGGTGAAGGTATAATTGTGAATGGGTAAATACATGAGCCTTGCTCTGAATAAGCCAGGTTTAATGCATTTTTTAAAGTGTTATCGTAGATTAGAATGTGCACTTCTCACGGTGAGGACACTTTTCGCTTGAATAAAAAAAATTGTAAAGAAAATCTTGTCTCAACTAAAAATTAACAGAAAGTGTTGTCTGCACAGGCCAAAATGGCACAATACTTAAGGCACATGCATTAAGCCCTGTTTTACCAAAGCAGGCTAAAATTACGACAACTCCATCCTGAGTTACCTGTTTGCTGAGTCTGTCCATGATGAGCCAGTGATGCACTGAACCGATAGAGATGCCGGTATCCTGGAGGAATTTTTACAATGAATTTTTACAATTTACAATGAGTCCACCTACATTGACCCAGATGTCAGAGGTTTCCTCCAGTAGGACATGTACAGGTGGCAGTGGGACAGGTTCATACTGGGCGTCTGTCCGTGTCTGTGAGCTAGGCTGGTACCGGGCCTCTGCGACAAAACACTCTCGAGGGATCAGGTACAGGGTGAGATTGGTCTGGACCCGATTCAACATCTGACAGTGGACACTGCAAAATGGGTGGAGGATATTGTTCACAGTGGTATATTATATATGTTATGACCAAAATATAAGCATTACAGTGGACACTTCACAATGCATGGACATAATTTCTGGAAATTCTTTTAAAAATATGTTATGATCAAAATATATGCAATTAAAAACTATTAACAGTTTATAATGCATGGAAGAAATTGTTGGCAATGTTATTTCATATATGTTGTACTAAAAATATAAGCTCTTAAATCAGTAAGCATTGCAAAATGCATAAAGGAAATTGTTGGCAAAGTTATTGCACATATGTTATGATAAAAATATAAGCATTAATACTTTTAAGAAATCAGCAGACACACAGTTTACATTGCAATATGCATGACAGAAATATGTTGATGTTAGAACAATAATATTCACTCTGATAACTTCAGATAATCGTTTACCATATAATTGAATAATAATTTGCCTAGACTTACCTCATTTTTAATGTTGTATACTGGTTTGAAAATAACCTCATTTTTAATGTTGTATACTGGTTTGAAAATAATCACTTATTTTTTAGAAAACCCTTCACAAAAGCATTGTTTTCCAACTACCGAAAACCGGGCAGTGCCAGTACAATAAAAGTGTGTAATTGCAAACCTGTGTGTCATATCATTAATATTAAAATTGAAAAAATGTTTGTGTAGTTCTCTGGGAAAACAGGGATTAATGATTAATGCAAGTGCCTAAAGTGTCTTCCCAGATGAGCCTGTGCAGACACTTTCATCTTTTATGGACATTTTCGTTAAAAAAAGTCAAGACGGAAAGTGTTGTCGCCTGATCAGCCTTTTGCCCGTGACAACACTTTACGTATATGCATTCAGCCCCGTTTTCCAAGAGCGCAGGGACAACACTTTACGTATATGCAGTCAGCCCCTTCTTCCAAGAGCGCAGGGACAACACTTTATGTATATGCATTCAGCCCCTTCTTCCAAGAGCGCAGCTCATATGACAAAGTAACCTACAAGTTTCCGTCTGGTGTCCATCCCGCCCTGGCAAGGTACTCCGTGTCCACTGAAAGACTCGACAGAGGCTCAAACAACCTCAGCATGATGACTTCATCCTCAAACTGAAACATACAGAACAGTAAGAATCATGAAATGTTTGACAAAGGCTGGTTTGTAAATGGGCCTTAGTCTGAGACATCTGGGAAAAGGCATGAGCGTCAAGTGTCTTCCCAGATAAGACTTAGCAGTCTGCACACTTGAACACGAGACAACACTTGTCCCCTTTCAGGATTTTTTTTTGTACAAAAGAAGTATATTCTACACAACACAAACATCCAGTCTAGGCTGAAGGTGTTGTCACTGATAAGCCTGTGTGGACTGTACAGGCTAATCTAGGACCACCCTTTATGCACATGCATTAAGCAAGAGATATCTTCAACAAATCTACAGCACTGAGTAAACATGAACACACATATCTCATTGATGTATAAATGGTATTGGAAACAATAAAATTTGAAAAAATCAAATTTGAAATTGTTAATTTTTTCTTTGAAAGATCTTCCACAAAAGTCATATACAGCTATTTGATATGCCTGGCGTGGTCTATTAGTCAAGTTATATAGAAATCACATCAGTTGTGGTCTATTAGTCAAGTTATATAGAACTCACATCAGTTGTGGTCTATTTGTCAAGTTATATACAAATCCCATCAGTTGACATTTATGAAAATAAGGCAGTTTAATTCAAGTTCATGGATTGTTGCAGACAATTTTCCCTTTTTTTAAACTGTGACAATTAGTCCAGACCTGAATACCAACACCTTAATGCTAAATGGAATAAGCCATACAAATGCCCCCTACATCGGGTATCTGGATCACATTACAGTATGCTGCAAGTCTGTATCCACAAAACTCACTTTCTTCATTGGAGTTGGATTCTGGGCTTATGACATAACTAGCTTAGTTAGGCTAATCAGGGACGTTACTTTCCGTTTTTATAGAGTGTTTGGTTTAAAGAAAATCTCTTTTAGATGAAAATCCATTCTAGGTGGAAAGTGTCGTTTGTAATAAGCCTGTGAGGACTGCAAAGAGTAATCTGCGACAAAAATTCTTTACGCACATGCATTAAGCCCCGTTTTCCCAAAGCAAGGCTCAAAACAATTTCATAACAGTCCCTCAAAGAACCAAGTTACATGGATAAGGAGCTTACTGTATTTCACACAAGTTAAGGTTGTAATAGCAGCTGTGTGAACCCAGCACAGAAGAACTGACCCAAGCACTGGAATAACCAGGCTTAATTCATGTGTGTAAAGTCTCCTCCAATATTAGCCTGTACACTCAGCACATGCTAATCAGGGAGAACACTTTCTGCTTTGATTGTATTTAACATATAACTTGAAATAAGTATTTTCTTAGAAAATATCCAGTCTAGATGGGAAAATAAATCGTCCCCGATTATCCTCTTTACGCACATTCATGAAGCCCGCCTTTCCCAGACAATATTAAACATAAAAAGCTGCCTACCCTACCATCGTTTCCAACAGTGAACTGAGCCATCTTCAGACAGCTGTCAGCATTGGTTTTACCCGCACGGGGATACCGGTACTCGTCCACCCACTTGTCATCCATGGGCAAATAAATCTGGCATGAAACAAAAAAGCATTATCATTATCAATTGTTTACATTATTTTAATATGACAAATGCGTTTTTTACAGGCCATTACCATTTACATTAAATGAATAATTAAATAAAATAATGAGCACTTGAGTATTTCAATTATTAATAATCATTATATCAGTATCCATCGCTGCATCTTTTTCCTCCTCCTCAATATCAGAAAAATGACTTGTTGTTGTGTTATTCCAGATCTTAGATCTGAGCAGCGGGCCAAATATAGCTCAGCCGAATGTAATTGTCGAAATATCTTCCTCATGTAATTAAAAAATATGCCTCTATTTACTGTTTACCTGTACAATATCGACTTCAGATTCATTCACTTCCTCATAGAGAATCCTGTATGTCCGTCCATCTCTACACACAGGGTCCCACCAATATCCTGTGTACCTGACATACAAAACACATGACTTTGATTTAAGTGTAGTTTAAGGCCTGAGGTTTCATTAGGACCTTGAATAATTTTTTTATCAATATCTGTCAATTTTTTAAGCTTAAATACTAATAAACTTAAATTCCCCTTCTTCATTTTGAAATCTATCTGATCTATTTGTAACCTATTTATTTTTGCTCGATTTCCTCAGAGACTTATCACACATTTTTTATTTTTAGGTTCACCATATCCACTACAGAATGACAACCTGCAAACACCAATAAACTAAGGGCATATAACTTAGGCTAAAGATATACAATGCAAACAGACAGACACATATGAATTATTCTATAATACTAAATCCCCGCAAGGCTATATAAAGGACCAATGCATTCAAGTTTGAATATTGTACATTGAAAACCAAGGATGACTTTGTCTGATATGTTTTTGTTTTAGGACAAATGTAGGACTGACATTGTTGATGAATACAGTATACTCTCAATACTTGGATTAGGGGCTATAATTACTACGCAAATAGCTTTGTTATCTTGGACATAGCATTTCCAAGGTCCCTAACTGCACACTACCAATTTCAAGGTTACACACTACACATGGCAAGGTTATAAAGTAGGCCATCCTATGGTTTTCTTGCATTAATGCCTACCATTGCTGAGGGTGTGGATAGGTAAGTAGGTTAATTTATATTATATACATAAAGCCACTTGCCCAAACATGAAATATCACATTAACTGTAAACCTCATTTTTTTTATCAAGATCAAAATAAATCCTACAAAACCTTTTTTTATTTTTGCTTATTTAATATAATGAAGCTAAATAAACTAGACATTTCTCGTCTGCTAACAGTAATTTAAACAAGACTTGAACCGTAACAGAAATGTGCATTGACGTAAAGCAAAAGATTGTTGAAAATGTATGTCGCAAAATATGATATATATGACGTAAATGTGTTACTGTTTGGTTATGTCATATAATGCGTTAATATTACTTCATGATTTTTCTTCCATATGTATATATATATATATATATATATATATATATATATAAACGGAAGCTAGATCTATAATTGTAGTAGTTTTCTGTGTGACTGAAAACACCAACGATGTTATTTGTAACTGAAAAGTAAAGAAAAAGATAAACACAATTGCATTTGAAAGCCGATGTTTGGAATCCCAAGCCAGTTACGGCGTTTCTAAAAATAGGTTTGGAAATCCATGCACACCATGCTAGTTTTGACTTCCACAAACAACAAACCCCGAGGTAAATTAGGCAAATCGTTCGTGATTATTTGTACTATTTAACCACATAAACACACGATTTTCTTTGTTCTTTTTTGCACTTGATTTAGCAAAATACTTTAAAACAAAAGAAACCGCGAAAATAAATGGCCAATCAATTTATTGCTTTAAGACAGATGGTATCATACGAATAGTAACGCATGCCAACGATTTGCAGCCGGACTTTCTCGTTTCTGCCGAATTAGACACGGTCCGGATTAATCGCAAGTACCCGGATTTCGCGGTTCGTCACCAAAATACTTCGTACAGAGACTTTTTTTGCACCCAAAACCCTCAACCCCCCCCCCTCCCCTGAAAAAAATCCTCGGATTTACGCCGATCTCAAAACTGGTCCGGGAGCCTCAAAATCCGGATTTCCGGATTATTCCGGAATTTTACAACCCCTATAATAATGATAATATAACTTGTCTTTTGAAATTTTGGATCTATAATAGATATTCTTTACACAGGTCTTCGTGATTTCGATATAATTGGCTTTACTGAAACATGGTTAAATAATTCTATCCCATCTACTGATCTCCTCTTCAACGGCTTCCACCAGCCAATCCGCAAGGATCGCTGCGACTCACATGGTGGTGTTGCAATATACGTCAATGGAAATATATCTTTTAAACGCAGATATGATCTCGAATTACATAATGTTGAATGTATATGGATTGAAGTATTTCTCTCAACCAATAAGTCAATTCTGTTTGGCGTTTTTTATAGACCACCCAGTGCTGAAAGATTATACACGAATGCCATCGAAGAGTCTATTGGTTTAGCCAGAGAAACACGCATAAACGATATTATTATTACAGGTGATTTCAATATGAATGCTCTATCAGAACCAACAACCCGTAAAGTAAACGAATTATGTCCCCGATATGATCTTACTCAACTTATTTATGAACCAACACATTATACTAGCAATCATCTTCCGTAATTGACTTGATCTTTGTAAGTAATGAAACTACTGTTTTACTCTCTGGAGTAGGAGAACCATCTTAGATCAAATGGTTCGGTACCACTGCCCAGTTTTTGTTACATTGAAATTAACAAAACCAAAATGCAAAACGTTTTTCGACATATCTGGCGCTACGACATTGGGGACTATACAAACTTACGACAATTAATGACAAATACTAATTGGGATCTACTACAATCCGCAAATATTGATATCTACGCTGAAAATATAACCAAAACAATATTATAAATAGCAGGCAATTGTATTCCTAACAAAAATGTTTGTATACGCTCTCGTGATCTCCATGTATAAACAATATCATAAAGAAAAAAGTCGGCAACGAAAACGTCTGTATCGAAAATCCAAAAAAATTGAATACTGATAATCACTGGTCAAATTTCCGTCGCGCCAGAAATGAGGTTGTTTTACTTTTACGTTATTCAAAAAATGAATATTTAAGCAATATTGTGGAAAAAATTAAATCCTCTGAACTTTGTGCTAAAGACTGGTGGAAGACGCTCCGAACATTTATCCCATCTAGCACAAACAATTCAATTCCTCCTCTTTACGATGATCAAACAAGTACCTTTGTAACGGATGACACATGAAAAGCTGATATGTTAAATAAGTATTTTGCAAGCCAGTGCTCCGTTGATGAACGAAACTACAATCTTCCATCTATACACAATTTAAATGATAAGATTCTTCAATCTATTCACATAACTCAGGAGGAAGTCATTGACTCAATAAAATGCCTTCAGATTGGTAAAGCTTCTGGTCCTGATGGAATAGATAATCGCATTCTCAAAGAGGCAATGTATCAATTAAGTCATCGATTGTGTGATTTATTTAATTCTTGTCAACGCTCCTGCAAAATGCCTGCTTGCTGGAAAATTGTAAATGTGTGCCCGGTTTTCAAAAAGGGTGATCCAGCCTAAACGTCAAATTTCC
Organism: Dreissena polymorpha; assembly: GCF_020536995.1. Classification (NCBI taxonomy): domain Eukaryota; kingdom Metazoa; phylum Mollusca; class Bivalvia; order Myida; family Dreissenidae; genus Dreissena; species Dreissena polymorpha. Next base: position 147,159,499 of record NC_068356.1, on the reverse strand, counting down.
GACCTATTTCACTCTTTCATGCTAATTCATTCTTTGCGCCCACTCAATCTGGTTTCTTGCCTGGTAATTCGACTGTTAACCAACTAACATATATCTATAATACTTTTTGCAGAGCGCTAAATTATGGCCTAGAGGTTAGAGTTGTATTTTTGATATAAGTAAAGCTTTCGACAGAGTCTGGTACAAAGGTGTATTATTCAAACTTCAACAAGCAGGCATCCGAGGAAATTTATTATCTTTTTTTGTCAAACTATCTTTCCGATCGCAAACAGAAAGTAATTTTACCAGGAACGCAATCGAATCTTACTGAAATTAGTGCCGGCGTCCCTCAAGGTTCTATTTTAGGCCCTCTCATGTTTCTAGTGTATATAAATGATATTATAACTGATATACAAGCTCAAATCCACTTGTTCGCGGATGATACCAGTCTTTCTATGGTCGTAAACTCACCAAACGAAACTGCAGCCATTTTACAATCCGATATTGATAAATTCTCCATGTGGGCAGATAAACGGTTAGTAAGCTTCAACCCCTCTAAATCCGAATCAATGCTAATATCTAGAAAAATTAGCAAACCATCTCATCCGCCAATATCAATGCATAATATTAATATACCGATCGTTGACGTCCATAAACATTTAGGTGTATTTATTTCAAATGACTGCACTTGGCATGCACATAATATCGTATGCAAAAGAAAAGGCATGGAAACGAATCAATATAATGCGTCGTCTAAAAACAATTCTCGATATAAAAACTCTCGAGAAAATATACTTTTCTTTTATAAGACCAATTTTTGAATATTCTGACACTGTTTTTGATAATTGTACAAAATATGAAAACGATGAACTTGAAAAAATCCATACTTGAAGCCGCACGAATAACATCTGGATGCACACGTCTAGTCTCAATTGAAGACCTTTTAAATGAGCTAGGGTGGGACACCATCAGCCAACGCAGATGGAAACACAAATTAATATGAATGTATAAAATGAATTCCACCAATAACCCAAACTATATGCAATATCTCTTGCCTCCAACAGTGGGTTCACGTAACAATTACTCTCTAAGAAATTAATCACATTTACAATCAATTCAAGCTAGAACATCATTATATTCAAGTTCTTTCTTACCATCTACTGTATCCGAATGGAATCGTCTCCCCGACGACATCAAAAATACTGAAACGCTCCATTCTTTCTAAAGACTTATTAACAGTGATCGCCCGACCTCAAATCCTTTATTTTCATATAGCGAAAGGCGCTTTCAAATGTTACATACGCGCTTAAGAACGGATTATAGCGCTCTTAATGCTCATCGTTTCAGACGCAACATAATCACATCGCCTCTATGTCAATGTGGACTTCACGAAACTACGATCAATCCGTATATACGCATTCGTGATGAACTCATTAACACAATATCAATGTATTCTGCCCCATGCATCGAAACTATTCTATATGGAGACGCATCACGCGATTACTTAACCAATACTAAAATAGCTGATGCAGTTCACAATTTTTTTTTTATAAAAAGTAAGCGATTTGATACGTAACTGTGCTACAGAACGATTCACATACTTCTTTTTCTTTCTTTCTCGCTCGAACTCAACAAGTCTTCACAAATATCTTCTTTCTTTCTTTTTCCAATCTTTCTCTTTATTTCGTACATTTCTCAAATATGTCAACATATTAATTTTATTAAGTAAGTATAATTCTATAAATAAAGCTTTGTATCAACATATTGTTCATTTTGCCTTACATAGCCAATTATGTCCGTAAACATGTAACATTTCATATAGCAAGGGAGAAGAACCATATAAGACTGTGTCTTTCGTTTTAATCCTTTTCGAACATGAAAGTATGAGTATTGTGTATAATATTCTATGTATGAATAATGTCAACTTGTTTGAAATAAATTTGTTTAAACTATACATTCTATCAATCAATTAATGCGTGAATTCTAAATCATTTGTGTTGTGAACTTGATAATAAGCCAAAAACGACGGGAAAGAAAATAACAATGTTGATTGTTATACATGTTCAGGCAAACTAAATAAAAAAAACATATAATAATATGCTTATATGTAAGTGCTTGTTATTAGAGGAAGCGGACTTGTCGATCGTAAAAGTAGCCATCGAACACAAGCTCGTACTTGTATTTGACTAGTGTGTAATATGTATTTGTATCAAAATGGACATGCACTGAAATGTATGATAACAAGTTTATATTTAGTAAAATTAAGAGTGATGTCCTTAAGCACAATATTTTAGCAAAAGTGTAAAACTATATGACTTTTACATACGAACATACGAACATTAACAGGTTTTGTATAATAATTGTAATTGGACATCAAAACAAAAAATAGTATTCTATCAAATGCCGTTTATAAAAAACTTTCGTGTATATTTAAGCAATTACAATAGTATTCGTCATTGAATGGTTAAACACGATGAAAGTTTGTGAACCAAAATTATAGACGATGCAGTTTTCTCGTAAACATTTTAGTCATTAATTGATAATGAAATGCACCATTTAGCTAATTTATAATCAATAACACATAGTAATTGTTCTGATGGCGAAATGTGGTCCATGGCGTGATAAGTCGGATGATGAAAGTAGTCCACGTAACAGCGGCCTTGACAGTCATCAGTCTCTAGTAAGTACTGGTTTATGTGCAGTTTACTAACAAGGTGCAAGTTATTGTGTTTGTGAAGTTCATCTAGAATCTGTATGTTCAATCGAAGAATACTTTTTATTTACTTGTGAATGTGCAGTCCATGTAGATGTTGAAAGTACTGGTGTTTTTGAAGTTTACATAGACGTTGGAAGTACTTGTGTATGTGCAGTTTAAGTAGAAGTTATAAACACTGGTGTATGTGAATTGCATGTATACGTTATAGTTAGTAGAATGTGTTAGCACTGATGAATATTCGGTTCGCGTAGAAGTTGGAAGTACTGGTGTGTGTGCAGTTAAAGTAGAAGTTATAAACCTTACCTGTATGTGAATCGCTTGTAAACATTATACGTACTGTTGTTTGTGCAGTTCCCGTAGAAGTTATGAATACTGCTGTTTGTGCAGTTCGCGTAGAAGATGTAAGTAATGCTGTATGTGTAGTTCACGTAGACGTTGTTAGTACTGATGAATATGCAGTTCAAGTAGAAGTTGGAAGTACTGGTGTATGTTCAGTCTAAGAAGAAGTAATAAACTCTAGTGCATGCGAATTGCATGTATACGTACACGTTGTAAGCACTGCTATATGTGTAGTTCAAGTAGAGGTTATACGTTCTGATATATGCGTAGTAAAGTAGAAGTTATATGTACTAAATGTGCAGTTCAGATTGAAATCGTAAGTATTTTTGTAGGTGCATGTAAAATCGTAAGTATTTTGGTAGGTGCATGTAACGTTAAAGTTGAAAGTACTGTGAACATGTTGTTTACGTAGACGTTGTTAGAATTGCTGTGCGTGCAGTTTGTAAGAACTGGTTATGTGGAGTTCGCGTAGCAATTGTAAGTACTGCCGTATGTGGAGTTCGCGTAGACGTTTTTAGTCCTGGTATTGGTGCAGTTCAAGTAGACGCAGTGAGTACTACTACATGTGGAGTCTAGAGAGAGGCTGTAATTACTGTTGTATGTGGTGTATATGCAGTAACGTAAAAGTTGTAATTACCGGTGGATTTGTTGTTCACATATACATTGTAAGTACTGGTGTTTTTGCAGTAAAGGTATTAGTTGCAATTAATTTTGGATGTGAAGTGCACGGAAACAACGTAGGTACTTGTGTTTGTGCTGTTCCCGTACATGTTTAACGTACTGTTTAATTTGCAGTTTAACGTATAGCAAGTAGCAAGGCAGAAGGGCTTACATGCTTGTTTGAAAGCGATTTGGATCAAATGGTTGTATTAGACGGCGTCTCGTGTTTAGAAAATGGTGTTAGTGCTGACACATTCCCAAGGGAGACTACTGTGTTTACATTGAACACCGGCTTGTGCTACCACGGACACTCTCGGCTTAATTTGCTAGAGCGACGTGGTTCAATAATGTCACCAATGTCGCGCGACGCTCTGTGTCATGATACAAATGGACATCTCCTGAACAGCGACCTGTTTGTTAACATGTTTGATTTTATATACGTTTCAGGCGAGGTGCGTCATGGACGTGGAGGCCAACAAAACATAGTTCATTTGGGCAATTGCATATAGCAAGGCATAGTCGTGTCTTTACGCTGTCACTGTCCTGGTATACTATTAAAATGGGCAGAACGTAGTCGCCATTTGCCACTACCAGATATCGTTCACAAAGTCGTAATCATGGGCGCATTCTTAACTCCTGTTGGTGTTAAGGGTAGTGAATATCAACATCTAGAATGGAGGATTTGCTTTAACACCGGTGAGAATGAGCTTATGAGCAGTCTCATGACATATTATTTTACATATATGTTATATTGAAAATGATAATTAAGGATGTATTAAAGCCAGTAAAGAAAGAAATTTCATCACAGACAGTGAAAAAAATTATATTTTGGCTAGCAGAGAACAGTGCACAAGCGCAATTCGATGAAAGAAGTTTGCTTGAAGGACCTGGACAACTAAGAACAGCAATATCAAATATCCATCTGCCATATTATATGATACCAGAAAGGAATCTAATGACAGGTTGCGGCCTGGATGGAGATCAAAAGCGTTCCTAGGTAGAAACTATCGCGGACATCATGAACGAAGGTCCAAAGATATTTCTTAGATTGTCGAAGATACGGAAAGCAGTAGTATCGCACACAGAGCCAGAGGTACAGCAAGAAAAAAATGGAGCTCGAACTGCTGGAGCTGAAGTACAGGAACAGATCAACACATTACGATGATGAGAATGATTCAGATTCTATGCTGGAGGCGATAGTGAGTCGTATACATGACATTGTGAGGATGATTTTGGAAGGAAGTCGTTTAAATGAACTGGATGAGGTAAATAAACTGATGCTCATGTAATTGTGTTGTAAATGACGGTGATTCCATGAAAAATATATGTCAAACAATTCACTACAGAACGTAGTTTATTTAGGGCATCTAGAACATAAAATATGCATGTGCTCATGCGTAGTTTGATATTCGGGGATATGAATGGTTTAATGATTAATGTTTGCATTATTAAGTAATACAATCTGACTGTAAATGTTCGTATTGGCACGCACATTATCCAAATATTTATTTGATGGATATTTTCCATTTAAAACGTATACGTTCTGAAATCGTGCAATTCAAAGCAGCGCGATCACATATTCCAGGTTTTTTTCCAGTGTTTTCAATGTCCTGAAAATAGTCAGTATGTTCTAGAAAAAACATTTTGCATAACTTTAACGCGGAAAAAATGCGGAAGATAAAGCATGGAACCCGGCCCTACGTCAGAAATAAATATGTGCGTCATACATTTATATACATATTTTAGTTCAAAACATTCATCATCTATTACTACGAATTACTACAAAGTTATACATGTGTTATATGCGATCGATTTATTTCTTTCCTATCGAATATAGTATAAAATATGTCCACTTTGTCCGACATATTTTGGTCAATGCACATGCTGTCAATTACTGTTGAATTTACGACTGTTTTACTTGGAGCTTCCGTTTATGGAAAATATACCTTTGACTGCTTACTGGCGTGTTGCTGAAATACATGCAAGCTGTTTTGTTTTTCCTTCGTTATTCATTAAATTGTTGTTATGTGTTTATAAGATATTGATAATTTGCGTAATCAATTGAATGCAATTATAAGTACGGAAAGCTGGTGTTGTAGTACATTTAAGTGAAGGAACAAAATAGTATGATATGCAATATAAACGGCAGCACGCGGAAGTCATGTAGCTACTGTGCAAACATTCTGTATTATTAATACTAATGGACCAATTTAACATGAAAAGTCAATATCCGCCTATGCCTTAATCTTGGGTTATTCTTTATAAATACTTATGATTTAGGTATCATGTACAACTTCTGCGGCATTCTAGGTCAAACATTGACCCGATGATAGAGAGAATAACATGTTACTGCCTGATCTTTTTTAAAGGGATCTTTTCACGCTTTGGTAAATTGAAAAAATTGAAAAAAGTTGTTTCAGATTCGTAAGTTCTCGTTTTAGTTATGATATTTGTGAGGAAACAGTAATACTGAACATTAACCATGCTCTAATATAGCCATTATATGTATCTTTTGACGATTTTAAAACCTAAAAATTATAAAGCGTTGCAACGCGAAACGATTGAATAATTTGGAGAGTTCTGTTTTTGTCGTTAAATTTTGTTAAACTACGAAGATTGCTTATATAATGTATAAAATACATCAAGAATGTGTACTCGGCGGAATAGCTCAGTAGGCTAAAGCGTTTTTACTTCAGGACTCTGGCAGGACTCCAGGGGTCACTGGTTCGAAACCTGCTCCGGGCAATGTTCTTTTCCTTTTTTTATTTTTTTTCTTGAATTTTTACTGGAGCTTTTACGATCCAATGTTTACATTTATCAATATAAAGCATTAAATGAATAAGTTAAAAAAATGCCAAAATCTGTGAAAAGGCCCCTTTAATATCAGGCAAAGCTAAGAACAACATAATGGCGAGGCTTGCCGAGACGTTATTTTATTCGTGCCGATCCTGATATATTACACACGGATTAGGAAGTAACCTGTTATTCTGTGTATGATACCTTTACGAATTTAAAGAAATCATGAAAAAAATCGCTGAAAAGCTGCAGTTTTAACGGGAAAGAATATGACTTTTGTCGTTTGACGTGTTAATAATGACGTCATGAGCACGCGCGCTTAATATTTGTAAAAAATGTTTTTTGCTGTTTGTATTGCATTTTGTGTTTCAAATATATTACCTCTAAGTATCTTATTGTTTGTGTTGTTGCATCTGATTCGATTCAACTAAAATGGTTACTTTATAGTTGATTCCGAGTAATATGACCATCCACCACACATGACTGATACAAGAACTTTGTGTTGATCATGATATAATATAAAAAAAATCAGGCCACGTTATATGGGTTATTATTTATACACATTTTACCTCTATTTTCCTCATTATTAATCTCGTATGGGCGTTGAAAATACACAAGCCCTTTTGTGCCTGCAAAATATGTATTTCATAAGACACTGTCGGCCTAAACATTAATAAAGTATTTTAAAATTTCATGTTTTAGAGATACTTTTTTGTACCGATGGTGTTCGAGTGGACGAAAAATACCACATGTGTCAGTTTAATGTTTTCGGAATGGTTTGTCGAAATCAATCAATGCATATAGAACGGACAAGCTTTACTTCTGCCCAAAAAATATTTGTTGTCAGGGGCGTAGCTGGGCTGATTTTCAGTGTACGCAAACGGCATGCTAGAGGGGTCGGGGGCATGCTCCCCCTGGAAGTTTTGTATTTCTACGAAGCCGTAAGTGCATTCTAGAGAGGTTTCAGAAAATAGTATTGTGCAAAATATGGCGTGATAAACTCGGATATGAAACCTTTCATCTTCGATTTTAAAACTTGTGATTTTCCTTTAAGATTTATATTCTTTAATTATGACTGGGTATATCATTTAATGTATGTCTTAATAAAACAAAAAAATGCATGCCTGTGTTAGGATTCGAACTCGCATCGCCAGATTACAAGTTTTCCGCAATTTGACCCATTTTTATACCGGAACTCTGATAAAGTAGACCCATTTTGATACTTTATTTTTGTTAAAGCAGACTCATTTGTATACGATACCATTGAGAAAGTTGACCCATTTCAATACAATAATTTTGAAAAACTGGACCCATATCAATATTAGAATAAAGTCTTGATAAAGGGGACACATTTCATACTAGAATTTTAATATATATCATATCAATACAGTATACTTATTGAAGTTGCTATTATATGTTTACTTTTAAATTGCATATATGAAATTTACTTTGTTATACCCATTTATATACAAGAATGAAATTTGTCATATCCATTTTGATACCGATACTTTCAAATCTAAATGCATTTACATTCAAGTCTATAATTTTAGTCCCGGGATTAAACTATTCTAGACCAGTTTTAATTCAACATGGTAATAACAAAAAATAGATCTACAATTACTTTTATGCTACAGTAAATCAAACAGTCCATGGACGGGTAGATCCTGTGATTAAATTGTGGTATAAGGCGTAAGTTTGGCGACAATTCATTGTTGCATTTACAGTTTCAGTTATTTAAAATAGAAATCTACCTTGTAGGAAACGTGAAATGTAGCACCTCGGTCCATTCTTTCGTCAAAAGACCTATCTTTGATTCTTCATGTATACGGAATTCTTCTGCTTATCAGCTAATGAGTGGTCAGTTTAAGCATTTAGGCTTAAACACTACATGCCGCGTGAAAAAACTTTTGGATACAAGGGATGTAATTAAGATAGATCTGCCAGCAGCTTAAATAATAAACTATTTATTAACACAGTTTGTGCCCCTTTAATCGCATACGATTACAGTAGTTTAGTGTTTGGGGTTAGGGTTTTTTAAGTAAATGGAGCAAATCGTTTTTAATAAATTAATACCAGGTCATTAAAACATGTGACTTTTGTCGAATATTACTGACTTTATTGACTGCCTTAGACCTGACCCCCTTAGGTTTATGTTTTTATTGCATTTTTCGACCACTTTATTTTTCCATTTATGCCAACGAATTGTACTCAAATGAATACTATAATACGCCTGTCTACGCCGCTGGTTGTCTGAACTGTTACATTTGACCTTAAATATTGCTATCTATGTTATTTTGCGAAACACACCGACTCATTTAGCTAAACATCTCAACCAAATGACTGGTATTCTGATAATATGTAATGCAAGTGCAATTTAAGAATAGAGAGCATCTATTTAGGCTTTAAGTGCTGTATTGTAACATTTAACTGAGTGTTTCCTATATACTGAAGGTAGGCATGTACGTAGTGCTCAAAGCACATCATGTCACGTAGTTGACCAGATTGCTATTTGACAACCATTCTATATCTGTTCAAGTCATAACGCGGAAATACCCTACGTAGACATGTTGTGCATTTTGACTTTCGCCTTAATATTTAAAATTTACCTTAGAAGCGCCACGTAGTTTTGCGCGTGACGCAATATGTCATACATATTAACCTATATGCCTAGTTTGAAATACTTGAATGCATTATTGCAAGTTAGATCTATAGTCCGCAGAAGTTAGAAGACAAAAACAGGTCGACACAGCAATGTATGGGATAACAAATGAAACATAGTGATAACTATATACCTCCTTCCTACTAATTATCATGCTAGGGTTGTAATTATAAGTATAACTTTCTCGAAATGCATCTGTTAAAGCAAGGGCACGTTGCCCTTATCCAAAGTCACCATTCGTTGTTTTATCTTTCAATCAGATCAAACATAAATAATGACAAGACTTCCAGCTTTGTATCGTTTGGTATCTCACACAAGGATAACTGTGATATGCTACACTGATAGCCATGTAATAAACACCAATTTTAGGAAGTTATGTTTACTTCAATAATAATATGATACAGACAAGCCAGACAGTTATTTATCTTGATAATAATTTTACGAACTCCAAACAAACATGAAGATTGTGTTGTTTCTGTTGAAAAGCTTAACACAATAGAGATCAAAACCCGCAATATGAACAAAGCAATCTAATCTAGCATACCACGCAAAACAAAACCTTGCGCGCACTGAACTGCTGTTTCACAATTACATCTGACGCATTAGGAAGAAATATACCGTTCTTGCAGTTTGACATTTGTGAGAGCAAACATATTTAAATGTGCATTCACTTACGCGAGAGGCATAGACAAATCCAAATATGGCTTAAAGTATCCGATACTTTGGTTCCCTAGATTAAAACGCCGCTGTCTAACTGAATGCACTGACGCTTAAGAATAACACGTGAATAATACGGGAATATAAATGGTTTATATTTATCAAATCGGTTCTGCGATTGTTTAATTAAATACTCTCAAATAGTTATATGTGTTCAGTTGTATTTGTGGTTTTAAAAATCTACATTAATTGAAACATTATTGATGAATTATACTAGTATATTTACAAAACCAGTGGGGGTAATTATCTTTAACAATTAAACATAATAATACAACTCAATTCGACATAAAACTGTTAAAAATTTAACCCGTAAGCGCGTACACTACCCTCGTGGAAGTCCATCAGGAGCATATTGAACCGAATCTATCCTTAAATCATGGGGTTACAATCGAATGCGAAAAGAGTCGGGCAATTTGTCGTATTGTACAGTATATTGAGGTTACGTGAAGATTTAAACAATATGTTAATGTTTAGTTAGACAACTTACGTATTCTATCATTATGCAAAATAAACAATAACAATCAATCGGGAAATGATTAAAAAATTGCACACATTCGTTTAGGTTCAACTTAAACAGAACGGCACACACGTTTCTTAAACCATAGTGATTTAAAAGTGTGTGCACCCTTGAAGCTTATGATTAGTATGCTTAAACGTATACATTTTGTGATGCATATGCAGTGTTTTATCAGTATTTTGCGAAGACAACATATTTAACCATTCTTGGTTTCAGTATCTCATGATTTAAAATTGAAGAAATTTCAAGAACGTTGGAGCATTAGATGATCACAAGCAGGGGCAGCACTTCCGCCGCCCACTGCGGGTGCGCTTTCAATTTTATATTAATCCTTGCGTTTTAGTATTATAAATTATAATGTAGAAAATGTATGTGATAACGGTAATATGACAGCAGTTGTTCAACTATATAACGATACATTATGACCTCAGGTAACTATATTCGCTCATTTCAATAACAAATAATGAAGAAATATTGATGGCAACTTAAATATATCCTTCAGATACTCATTGGAAGCAAAGACGTAAAGGCATCACATAAATGACCACGTTAAACGTACAGCATGTATATTTGCATACAACTATTTTGTTTGTAGAGCTTTTATTCTGAATAATTTACCAACATGTGGTATTGCATATAAATCCTTAAGGGCAAGTTGTATAACTCAATGTGTATAATCCTAAATGCAGTGTGCAATGCAATACATGTACTGGCTATGATAAGTTACTGTGTTTGTACTTTGGCATTATCAACGGGCATGCAACTAGTAAATGCCATTGCAATGAATACAGTTGTGGTCGATTAGGTTTACATGACCACTTTATGTCAAGTGCATGGCAAAATATATGTCATAACTGCGACTGAGTTACTCGTTCCCAAAAATTATGTACTTTATTCAACATACCGAACTAGTGATAATCCATGGATATGACACTTACAAAGATAATGAAAGATCAAACGTTTTTAAAATAACAGTTTTTTATTGCCTTTAATCGGATATACCCTTAATCATATTATCAACGTTAACTTCTCAAAAACATATTACTTACAAAATAGACTAAACACGCACTACCAAGTGTCCAATGGAAATGTATGAGTCTAAAGAATGCCTAAGATTTCCATTACTAAAAGAGCTTACTGAATAATGTACACAACCTTTGTAATCGGGGGTATACACAACACTTTTTTCAATTGGTTTAATGGGTATGCGATAGTGTGCCTGTTATTAAGAACTCAAACAAATAATTGTTTATTTATACGATAAATAAACCATTAGTTAAAATACCCGTTATCATGCTTGATATGAAATATTGCAAGTGTACCTTTAAAAGGTTGGGTGTGTGTAATTTAGAGATGATCACATTCTAACATGTCGTTTGGGTATTCCTATATTTACCGTTTCTGTTAGTCAGTGGTTTCGTATGTTTTGCTATTGTGCACACCGATAATTCGTGTTTATCGTCTCAATCTGTAATCATGAATCACAGGTAAACACGGATTGTGAACAATGGTCTTTGTTAAGTCATGAACTTGTAGAATGTCGATCTGGTTAAACAAAACAATTATGTTCCTCTTAGGTCCGATAGGGAAGTTAAAGATGCAACAATAACATGCAATGGACTCGTTCAAGGATTAACACAATTCAAGTGTAAGATAAAAGTGTTAAAGATTCAAGCAGCAAGGTACTAGGTATTTTAACACGCAAAAAAAAACTTCTGACCAGGGACAAGTTCAAAAAAATGGTTTCGATATTAATTGTTTCAATACTATCAACGTCACTGAATCTTACGTGTCCAGAGAAAGCGTACGTATTTATTGAATGCCTATGATGTTTTAATCAAACTCAAAAGCTGTTCATATTACTAGACCGCAGTTGTTTTAAATCATGTGTATCTTTTAACCATACGATTGCAATGTTTTGTTCACACAACCTGGCGGTCGTTAAGACTGTCATTTACTAGTATTCATCGCTTTCAGCAGTAGGTAAGAGCCGCGTGTGGAAACCTGAGTGAACAGTTTATGGAGTTCAACATAAAGGGTAAGTCGCCTTAATTTTCGTTAAGATAATATTAATGATACTAATAAATGATAATTATATATTAAAATCATTGTTGTTAGTATTATTATTAGTTTTACTACTTATTTTTATAATTATTATAAAATTTATTATTTTTAGTTGTAGTAGGGTTAAAAATAATGAAGTATCATAAATACAATAATAAAAATGATTATCATTAGTAGTATTAAACTTGTTATAATATTTCGTATGATGACTGTTAAAGCATTTAATTATGTTGCGAATACATTAGCACAATGTGTACGCTTACTTGAAATATAGCATACTTTCGAAATAAAATAGTTTAGCAATTTGAATGCTATCAAATCGATTTCTTGCAAGAAAAAAAAAACACACATAACAAGGCGGTATAAACAAGTTCGCTAACTTAAATTAGATTTACTGTACTTAGTTGGATAATTTACTGGTATATTTTTAATAGCTTTTTAGTATCAAGATCTAAGGTACAATTGTAATCTGGAATATGTCGTTTACATGTTTGGTGATATAGATCATTGTTTCCGATATATATTAAGACCAGAGTGCTTTATTAAGTTCACATATACGGCTCAAACAATGACATAATCATCGATGAAACGATTTTATTTTAATAAATTACATATCATAAAGCATCATTTGGTCTGCTTTTAGGGTTATTCCTATTAATATGTCATAACCGTTTTCTTGCAACTGAAATGTCCAAAAGGTTTGCAGATAGTATTTAATTGCGTATTTTTTATTAGTTTTCACTTGGTCTGCTTATTTAACCATAGCAGCTGACATTGATAGTTGTGTCATGTAGACAAATATCCACATATTAAAAGACAGCACTTACATTTACAGTCAACCGTTGGTATTTCCAGTTTTTATTTGAACACCATGTACCTCTATTTATTTAAAAAGGCACACTTTCTGAACAAGTTATGTTTTTATGTATGGATAAACATTTTTTTTAATTGTTATATTATGCAACTTATGATGTGCTGTTAAATATATGTTGTTTCTGCACACGTGTCAATACCCTTAGGATGGCCACAATCGTTTCTGTTTTAACTCTTATTGTGTCCATTCCTGATTCAATAAGATTAAGCGTTTACTCACATTTGTTCTTTATATTGTATTTGAAAAAAATATTTATTTTAAAAATATGATTGCATGTAGATACTTTTATCGCATCATTTGCAGATAATTCGTTTTGAAAAAAACGCAACTGATACACAAATCAACAAGGCAAAAATCAAACAACATGTATGAAAAATGTCCTATGTGACTGTATTTGTATTTAATGTTGCTTCATATGCAGCATCTAAGAAAGTGCATGGGCCCTCGCTTTAGTGTATGAGTGTATAAATTCAAAATTGTATTATCTCTTCATACCAAACACACACACTCTGTAATGAATGAAGTCTACAAAATGAAACCGTTGTAGTAAGTCAAGGTATTCAATGAGCAAGATTTATTGTAGCTCGTTTTCAAATATGGCTTATATAATTATCAACTAATTGAACGAAAGCTAGTCTAATAACATTGTTTAAGTAAACTGCGTTTAAATGAGAATCATGTTTTTATGATGAACGCTTATTATTAAATGTAATAATTATGTGTGTTCTTAGTAAGAACGCATTTTGTTTTTTAGGGATAACGTCGAAACGACCAGATTTACTTAATGTTCTAATCAGAGGGATGTAACTCTGTATTTGAGGGGTGTTGACTTTAAATAAAATATACCGAAATCCATCGAAACAAGTATGACGGATTTTAACGGTTTCAAACTGTTATACGAAACCACATTTTGCCAATTCAAAGCATAAATGAGCTAAAACAATGAAATGATAATTGTAGTTATTGTGGTCATTAAATGCGTGTATTTATATTATTAAGGTGCTCTTAATGACATGGGCGCTCTACACAATCGCATGCTGGTGAATCGAACATTAACTACTGGTAAACATGCATCAAGTATTACTTGAACGCATATTGAATTTTCATTCTGCATCAGTCTTTAAGAATTGTGTGCAAAATTGCACTCGTTTGTTAACCAGTATTGTTTTTTTAAAGTCAATTTTAGTCGCGTGCAGTTGCCTCCTAACGTATTTAACTGCGTTATTTTACAAACACATGCGGTGCTTTAAATCATGCAAGCACATTAACCTCTTTATAAAGTTACAAATGACCATGGGTGCACACACACGTAGACAAGCATGTGTTTTGCAACCAAAACGTACATAGGAATACAGTGTTTGTGAATTCAACTAATATTGTACTTATCGCTTCTTGTACAATTAAAATAAGATTGAAGTTTTGTGCATGTGACCGTGCATGCTATTTTCCATCGAATATGCTAGCCGTAGCTTATAAGTTAATCTAATATGTCTGCCATCCTTGTACAGCAGTTTAACAGCCTTCAGAATATTAAACTCTACTATTTGTGGACATCAGCCACTTGTGCTCCGCGGCTCTTAACCAGTCAAACACGGCTTAACCTAGCCAGCAGCTCGATTGATACGCCCGGTAATGTTGCAACACTGTTTATTATTATGCAACTTTATGTTTATTGGAAACGGGTGTTCATTCGATGAAATCGTTGAATTATTTGGCATGTTATAGTTTCAAATGACGTAAGATTGATTACAATGAATAACAATACTTCAGCATCAAGAAATGGTAAGCAAAGTGTTAGTTATGTAATGTTCTTATTAATATAGGGCAGATTCAATGCATTTGTAAGTGTTGGCAAAAGAGACGCAATCAACCATGGGTAAACAATCATAAATTAAGAGGATATAAGTCTACTTATTTATACTGTGTCTTGTGATGATTTTTTTATCAGGAGTTGACAGTATCAATGTGCGCATGGTGGCTCGAACCCAAACCTCACCAGCTCAAAGGCAATGCCCGAGAGTCAGTCAATATTAGAGCCCCCTCAGTTGACGCGTCAGTATGATATGCTTCAAACTTTGAAATACATTAAGGTGACCGCGTTATAACCATTTTTTAACGCTTTATTCTTGTTTGTAGCATTATGATACCGACGTAAATAAAAAGCGATAGGATGATGATTGTGTACCAACCCACAAAATAACCATACTATATCGAATCAATGTAATTATTTGTATCTCATTTTCAACGCGACATTGACGGTATAACACCTTATGGAATAAGGATATACCTTGTGGGATATACATGTCGCGTGCACGGACTACTGTTTACTTTACCACTGAATGATGTTTCATAAGAAAAAAAGTCGAGAAAACTTTAGCTTCAAAATTATACAACCTTCAACCTTTAAATCTAGTCATATGACATTATGTTTCGTTATCCGTATAATGAATCAGCTGATTGATGGCGTCATAAAATGACATACTTATTGCGTCATTTTCCCCAAATTTTTTGACGATTTATTACAAACGCGACTTATTTCACATGTATATGTATATATAATGTATATCGACATATTTGAATTGTCAATTTATCACACTTTCCTTATTTCGTGTAATGTGCATTGTTTATAATCCATGCATGTACATTTGACATTTAAGAATGTACAACAAGCCATAAAAATATCGCACAATTCATAAATAAAATACAATATTTGCTTTCCGATTTAATTCACGTTAGGCATAGAGCTGTGTAAAGCATAAGATGGTTAAAATAGCACCACACTGGAATTCGGAACGTCCCATTTTGTACACGGTTATTATCCACTCATTTATCTGTTGTGTAATGGAATGTTTTCCATTCTTTGTGTATTTATATATTAAATTATTTTCTTGTACATTAAAGGCATTAACCATAGACAAATAAAACATTGTGCTAGTTTAAACATAAGTATGTTTGTATGCAGAAATCTGTAAATGCAACCGAGTTTACCAACGTCTATTATTTGATAAACTGCTCCGGTTCATTTTAACAGCAGTAATGTACATAGAGTACATGACGTAGCGTGTGACGAAGAAGAAAGTTTATTAAGTTCGTAAACTCATTTGAATATAGTGATAGGTTGGCATAAGGGTCTTTATTTAACTTTGCTAATATAATAATTAAAGACCCTAGATACAAAATCGTCAATTATTGAGTTAAATGGATTATTAGATGGATTTTAAAGGATAACTAAAGGTAAGATACTAGTCTAGTTCGAACGTGTTTTGGTTTTTGTTTGTACTTGTGTCGTTCCCTGTTCTCGTGGAAATTATTTTAACATGGGCGCCATTGATGCATCGGATCACACACGGCATACCTATAACATTATATAAAAAAACACGTTCTGCGCGTCCTTAAATTCGTCGTCCGAAGTCGGAAAACGTATTGTCCTGTATATTACGTCAAAAAAGTTTCAGTCGCTGCAATTGTCTGTTTACTCGTCGAAATTGTCAAGGTCGTCGATGGTGTACATGTATGTTGACATCGACATCATTTTGTCAGGAGCAATCGCCGCCATATTGGATTTTGATTATTTTCTTTCGAAAATAAAATGAATTATAGTAAAGTAAAATCTTCTTTTCGCGGTCGTAATGTGTTACAATTCGAATACTGCGTAAAATTGAATGTAGGCATATGGTGATATTTTTACTTGTTTTAAAGTTTGTGTGTGAATTTTTTATGACTATTTTGCGTACCAGAACAAATACATTTATATCACAACGCATGGTTACATTCGTTAGATTTTAAGCGCTTTTAAGACTGAATTAAAATTATTGTTAAAAGGTTATTATATCTTTTTATGTTTAATGTCACGCTGAAAAAAATCTAATGGGATAAATAGAATACTAGGATTAGCGTTGAATACAGAGAAGTTTATGTTGCTCGGCTCGAACACCGAAAGCGGTCGCCAAGGCTCGCGCTCCCGGCGATCTGAGCCTCACAACATAAACTTCTCTGTATTCAACGCTAACCTAGTATTCTCTTTATACTTTATTTATATTTCATATTTAACTTATCGGTCTTAACCTTGAACAACTTATAAAAACAAATTAATCAAATCTATATAACGACCAAATTTGTAGGTCTTACCTTTTGTATCGGTTTGAACGTGCAAAATCAATTACATTTTATGACGTTAGTTTACCATTGTGATTGTATATTATTATGTATATTGACTGTGCTTAGCAGCTTAAATAGTATTTTTATTTTTCTGGATGAGATTTTTAAAGGAAAAAGTACAATGGTGTTTTAAGACACAAAATAACGTCATAGTACAACTTGACAGAATCGGAATAACATCAAACATAGTCGTATAGACAATCCCAGAATCGATAATATGGGCGCCGCAAAATTGGCTATTACGTAACCCGCGATTGAAAACGGTACTGAGGAATTTGACAGATTACAACGTTATCATAGTGTACACCCGCTTTATTCCAATAAACAGTACTTTATGACTTCGCACATTAGGATTGAAAACAAGTGAAACATAAAACCAAGTGTCGATATGTATCGTAAATCAATATAATTTAATTAAAAATATACACGATAGATTCATAAAATATGTGTCTCTGCAACAATATTCAGTGACAACACGTAATGTTTAAGGCTGAGTTGGCATTTTTAAGCAAACCTTTCAGCAAAATGCCTTTGTATAAAATTTAATTATTTCTTTATGGAATACAATTATTCAAGCATAATTATAAAGGTATAGAAAGATCTAAAGTGTGAAGTAAACGTTGTGATTTTAGCGTAAATAGTGCCGGAGATATTAACAAAGATCTATCAATATATAAAGATTGGAAACATCCATTCAGACCATATTTTTTGGATAGATCTTTGATATTAATTAGATAGATTTAAGATCGATGTAGACAATTAAATTGATATCTGCCTTTGTTTAAGCCTATATTATTTCTTATTAAATGTCGTACTTTCTATTCATTAAGAAACGTTGCAAGATTAAAGACTTATGACGACTTCTTTAATTGAATAATACATCTCTTCGTTTGTCTAAACAGTTTCCATTTCGCTATTAATATTTCCCTTGTAAGTGTCATTTTAAAGGTAATATACAAAGCTATAGCCGAAATGAAGTTTGTGATTCTAAAATTGTTTCGTAAATCTTTGCTATCGAAACTCTGTAAGATTTTCAGGTAGAGATTTTTTAATAATTAAAATTATGTATCAAGTTTAGTCTAAGACTAGAGTGGTTTTTAGCAATCTTTTATTAAAAAATCGCTCTCAAGCTAATACAAAAATAACTAGCCGGAAATGAATTTTGTGATTTAAATGAACAAGTATCGGAGTAATTCGCTTGCAAAACTGTGTAAGATGTCAGGATGTCATACTTTTTTATTGAAAAGGACATATCAGCTTTTGTCTACAACTTTTTATTATTATTATTTAAATAACGTTTTACATGTTGCCTGAAATATTATTAAATTTTCTTAATAACATCTTAATTCACGATTGACATGTTCAACATAAATGAGCCTTAAAAATAAACTTAAATAGTTCCAATTGTGTTCCCTAGATTTCCTAAACGTATGTCTTTATTAATGTGCGTAAAACGGTCTAAATTTACGCTTAAAAATAATAAACGCACAAAATAAGTGATTTATTTTTCTTTAATTACGGGTTATAAATGACATCAACATACATCTCTTGAACAAAACATCTGCGATAAAGGCGCGAACGAATTCGCTCAATGGGAGGCGATGTTCCAAGTGAGGATTAAAAGCGTTTATGGGTTTGCCCGTGACACCACATGTCTGCACATGTGTTGATACCGAAATTTAGATAAGATTTCACGCGTCACCTTTAAATAACATGTTAAATGACAATCAAGACCTTATTCATGCCAGGGACCTACATAAATAGGTCCATGTCCATGCTGTGTAATATTACTCTTAAACGAATGCAGATGAACCTTATTTCTACTAATTAGGTAATTTATATTAATAAAAAAACACGAACTATCATGTGGTTGTCAGATCGATAACAGAAACTCTTTAAATCCTCAAATATATTTGATAAACCCGTTTCGCTTCCTTGTTTTGCGTAGGGACCTATACACACATATAAAGGTCCATGTTTATTTCTTCAGTACCGTTTTGGAGGCGCGCGAGAGTATTCAGGGGCGGGTAATCCGGGAGGTATCGATTTCTGGAATTGTCTATATAAAGCCCAGTTTATCGCTTAATGATAGCTTCACTCAGTGATTAAGAAACGTATTGTCCCAGTGTGTGTGTTTTCAAATTGTATACTGGTGTAACTTCAACAAGGAAGGTCTCGAAATCGCTACAAAAGCACCACTTCTGATTCGTAAGAATGACGAAGACTTTATGATTAGATATGTTGAAATAATAATGCTTAAGCAACTTTACCAAATACGTGTTGCATAACTCACTAGACCTGTGCGTAGCGAAGTCAGAAACTATACAAATCTTTCATGAATATTAATTAAATGAAGCCAGATGTCGACTTAATTGATTTCATATGGATAACCTCCAACTAATGGTATATTAAAAACCTTTCAGCAACAACAAACAAGTTTAGGACAAAATCACAATGGAAAGAACCAAAAACTTAGAAATCAGCTCATACAAAAAAGATCTGAAAACATAATAATACTTTTTTGAACGCTATTTCAAGAACAAATCCTATTATGAGCATAATTATTTTTTTACAGCAAAACCACCACGCCCATCATCTAAAGTAAGCTATATTTCGTTTACTTAGTCATATCGATTAAAAATCCAAAAGCTGTAGTGATTGGTGTTTAATTTTATTCACGAAAAGCAGGTACACAACAAGATCATTTGAAACATATATTATCCTTGCAATTAGTTATACGATATCCAGAAATATGTATAACTAATTTACATCACAAAATGATTTTACATCACAATATAAAATATAAAGAAGTGAAACTCCAGCTGCTGGAGCAGTATTGAATTTTCATTAATAACAATTAGTTGGTCCTTTATTTAAGGCAAGTGACCGATTGCCCAAACAGTACAAAACAGCACAATACAGCACAATACAAACCAACATAAACACAAAATCTGAATAAAGCTGGGGTCACCGCCTTGGAACGGTCAATGCAAAGCATTGGGGGTTTAAACCTGGTTATAGAGCGCTCAACCTCACACTTGGCCCAGCAATATTCATAATACATTCAAGTGTAAATAAAATTTAACGTCATAGCATTGTAACTCAAATTAAACAATAATAAAATGGAATCAAAACGCATTCAATTTAATTACTATTTAATTACTCAATTGCACTGAAGATACAAGAGCAACAGAATTACAACTTTTTGACGAACGATCAAATAAAACTATTAACAATTGTCAACTACATTCCTTATTTACAGAAAAGACCCGAGAATGTAGAATCATAGAGCCAATATCTCAGATAATCATCGCGCAAATACAGGAAGAAGCAGCAATAATGGGTGTAAAAACTCCACATTACATAGCTTGGTTGTTTATGTGACTGCTAAACAAATTAAAAATAATTAAATCAAACAAGAAACGCCTATCAGAGAGAAAATATAAAGGCGAATTTAAAAAGAATTTATGTTGCCCTTTTCCGACCCAGAAAAATAGGCTTGGGTAGGCAGTTAGGTACTTTTTTTCTGTTAACACATTGTACATGTAGTTTCACTGAAATTGAATAAATGTGTGTTCAAAATACATTCTTGAACATTGTGTACGTTTAACATAGACTTGTTTTTAAACGGGCTTTAAAGACTGTAAAATATCTCACTATAATTCATAATGAAAATATAACTATACCTAAAATGAACAATGACAATTTCTATAACATTTTATGATGTTCTATATTAAGTAGCGTTTTATAGTATGTGCCCGTAAGTGTACATTTTTCTTCTATACGTTATCGTGTATCGTTTACAGTCAAACACGGACAACTAAGTATATTTCAATAAATATATCATAATTGCATACGCTGTATCAATCTCTTGCACGACGGTCACATTACATTCACCTCTGTGTTGGGCTCAGAACGGACTATTGTTATGAAAGCGTCTCATTCATGTCATGATCATTCCAAGCGTTCATCATTGAGGTTACAGTATACTAAACAATCTCTTGAACGACGGTTACATTGCATTAACTGCATTAAAGAAAACCATCTCATACCATGATATCTTATATCAGTCTTAATTAATTATTATAAAATTGATATGTTTTTTTATGTTAAGAAACCAACATACATAAATACGTCGAAACAATGCCTAACGTCACTCAATAAAAAATATGTACAATTGTTTACATTTGTGAAGTGCATGGAATGATTACATCTGTGTAAATGGGCAATAAAATAGTTCCAAAGAGTTGGATTAAAACTCACAAGTTTTTGCACGATTTATCGTACATTTAAAAGTCATATTTCTTAATTAAATGCATGCGATCTTAAATATCCACACAAATATACATTGTAAGCGTTTGTTCGGTTTTAGTTATTTGGTAGACAAAATGGCGTGCTGAGCCTTATGCAGTGTTGTATGTGAGAGCAAGGAACGACAACTCTGCGTGGAGATTGACGCTGTATACTCGAAATATGTGAATGAACCATCGGGCTTGGTGTCTTTTTCGGCAGAAATTACACGAGGAATGAAACGTTAAAGCGAGTATGTTTAACTAGTGTCTACCTTTTCTGTTATTTATAGAGAAGTAACTACTTGGACAGGTATGTAGGATTTCAATTTGTTTAGTTGAAGCGAACTAAAGATGATATTATAATTTACTATTTCTCTCAAATTATGTTCTTTATGGTAAGGATTTACATTATACGCGTAATAAAGATACGTGAAACGCAAAGGTTATTTATCAATTTAAGTATATCGCTTTTAAACTCAATTGTTATAGTGTGAAATCCAAAGTTTATGCTTGTATTGTTAAAGGAACATAAAATGTGTTGGTATAATATACGATTATTATCCTCACGCTTTTAGGAGAAAAAGTGGGGGTTATGTGGTTATCTCCGCCGTCTGTCCGTTCGTCCGTCCGTCCATCCCGGCCACTATCTCCTCCTACACTATCAGCACTAGCACCTTGAAACATACAAAAATGGTAGCTATGAGCATATGTGCGACGGTAATGACGACGTAATTTTGATTTGATCCCGGAGTCAAAAGTAATGGGGGTTTAGGTTGGGCCTGGTCAGAGATTTTCCTGCTACCGCGATTCGAAAAAGGCTCGTAACTACTTCAGATATTGCTTTCATATTTGGTATGCTTGTAGATCTAGACAACACCGTTCCATGGACATACATTTTTTTACCCCTGTGACCGTGGCCTTGAACTTGTGGTCAGCGTTCAGGTTTCAAAATCTGCGACCGCGATACGAAAAAGGCTCATAAATACGGTGTCCCTTCAGAAATTGCTTTCATATTTGTTATGCATGAGTATCTAGACATCAACTTTCCATGCGCATACAATTTTTACCCCTGCGACCTTGACCTTGAACTTGAGGTCAGCGTTCAGGTTTCGCAATCTGCTACCGCGATTCGAAAAGGCTCATAACTACTGTGTCCCTGCAGATATTGCTTTCATATTTGGTATGCATGTGTATCTGGACAACACCTTTCCATGTGCATAAAATGTTTAACCCCTGTGACCTTGACCTTGAACTTAAGGTCAGCATTCAGGTTTCGAAATTTGAGACCGCGATTCGAAAAAGGCTCATACAAACTCTGTCCCTTCAGATATTGCTTTCATATTTGGTACGCATGTGTATCTGGGCAACAGCTTTCCATGCGCATGAAATTTTTGAACGTGGGGTCCGCGTTCAGGTTTCGAAATCTGCGACCGCGATTCAAAAAAGCTCATTAAGTATGTGTCCCTTCAGATATTGATTTCATATTGGGTACGCATGTGTATCTGCACAAGTCGTTTCCTTGCGCAAAAAATGTTTCACCCCCGTGACCTTGACCTTGAACTTAGGGTCAGCGTTTAGATTTTGAAATCTATAATGTGGTTAGCTCCGCCGTCTGTCCGTCCGTTCATCCTGACCACTATCTCCTACATATGGTAGCTATGGGCACATGTGCGACAGTGCACAATTTGGAATTTAGATCTGACCCCTTGGTCAAAAGTTATGGGGGTTGGGGTGGAGCCGGGTCAAAGATTTTCACTCAGTTGTTAAGGTTATTTTTCATTTACTTCTTCATTTCTACACCGATATACTTCCAATTGATACTGAACATCTCATATGACAATACGGTCAATCTCAACTATGCATAATCTTATAAAAACTGATTCTTGGTTTAGCGTGCATAGGGGATGGAGGAGCATTTATTGGTGCCTTTTAAAAAAGTTGTTTTATATTGTGGAAAATTGAGTTTTAAAATGTATACACGATGCCTTATTAAATTCCAACAAAATCTTTGGTTTTTCATTTAAAACAAGAGATGTGTTTGTCAGAAACACAATACCCCCTATGGCGACGCTTTAAAGCCATATATTTGACCTTGAAGGATGACCTTGACTTTTCACCACTCAAAATATGCAGCCACATGAGATGCACATGCATGCCAAATATCAAGTTGCTATCTTAAATATTGCATAAGTTAGGGCAATTTTAAAGTTTTCAGACGGAAGGACAGACAGACAGACTGACGGAGAATTCAAAAACTATATGCCACCCTACCGGGGGCATAAAAACCTGTATTCTTAATTTGTTTATAGGTGTTATTGGTGTCTCCACAGTATTGGAATAACCAATTTACACTTAAGGCTAAAACAGGGCTGATCCATTATATTCACCACCAGGTTCATTTAAATGCTTACTGGGTCAAACATGCGGCGTGGGGATACGCGTCGGCCTCTGCCGCGCCACTTCTAGTTACAATTGTTGCCTGCACAGTTGACCATATTAAGTTTTTTGGTTGCCCAGCTAAAGAGTATCGGTCTGGCCAGAATAAAAACATCTGGATTTAAGTTGCATCAAATGCACAGAATGAATTGTTTCTCAAATTCAATCAAGCTCTCCACTTATTCCATCCTGCGAAACCCTTTAGGTGTCTCAATACTGGTAATAGTAAACCCCACTGAGGGCCATATGGATTTTGTCTGTATACAGTTTGTGACTGCCTGGCTTGTCACTTTAATGTTGTTTTTTTTTTGGGGGGGGGGGTCTAAGTGGAGTTTACTATTTCTTATATTACACCGAAGAGTTTTCCCTGTACCACTGTACAGTGTTGTACGTTTGTTTATGGTATAGAACCTTAACATATGGATTAAATCTCAAAGTTTGTCGCCCTGCAGAACATACGCAATGTTGTACCGGTAATTAATGCAATAATAAGAAATACTGGTTGTTAAAGTTTGAATAATGGTATTGTTTACACTTCAAGAAACAACCAATTGGCTTTCTAAACATTTAATTATTTTTTGAATATTTTGTATGTAATGACAACTAATGTTTAAAGCGGGTATATACGATTTTTTTTTATGTGTTTAATTGTAATATATTGATAAAATATGTTACAATAACACAAAATAGGCAAGAAAAATTATACATTAAAGCCGAATTTCATAAAATGCAGCAAAGACAAATTAGCGCCCCGAGCCTATAGTGACGCACATATTTTCCTACAATAACCGAAGCATTCGTCTTTGTATTAGGATCGGAGATAGTGTTGGTGTGTCGTATGAATAGATATCGTTGCAAAATTTCAAATAAACCGTTAAACTAAGTTTAGATGCACATCGTACATGTATGGTATACATGCTGGCGAATTCGGCTGTACAGCCGTTTTCAATTTCAGAATTAAATATCTGGCTTATTTCGCATTTTCGACACATGTTCTTCTTAACTTTTATTTTAATTTATATTGAAATATATATATAATAAGTTTTTTACACAGTTTATATAAATTCATAAATATTTGACTAAATCGTATATACCCGCTTTAACAATAACAGAAACAAATATTCTATTATATTACTCCTCAGATATTGGTCCTTCTATATCTATATTATCAGTTAATTTAGTCCAAATTTAATGGTGTGTAATCCGAACTATATTTCGGTGTAATATCTTCCGCCTAGAGGCGTTAGGTAGCAGACCACGGTAGACACACACTCTCTCGGAGCCTCGGACGCCTTCTTGATCTCCACCACGCTCAATTCAGAAAACAATGAACCGGCAATCATAAAAACACATTCACTGCACACAAGTAGTATGAAACTTACATTCAAGATAAAAAAGAGCATATGGAACCTGTACAGGTGATACTATTGACAAAAGTGAAAGAATTGCAAGGCCGCAAACAGTGGCTTCAAAATAAACGTTTTACCATGTACGAAAGTGGCTGGGGATATATGAAATGGAAATGATAGCCTGCTTTTGGAATGATATTTTTATACGCAAAACATAGTACAACCCATCAAACCATGAATAAATATCACGTAACCAGGTGGTTTTCGCGCAATACTTCACAGCGTGATCCTACTAGCGATTCCCGCTTAAAAAGAACCCAAAATACAATATGCCTACCGCAGTTTTCCTTCCTGAGTAACAAAGAACACAACAACAACAAGAGGTCATGACCCCACAGTTTCGAATTTGAAAATGGTCATATTCTCAGGATTTAATGCAATTTGGGGATACAATAAGACCTATTACCCTCAAATTTGACATGGAAACCTACCCTTTCCCAATATTTCACGGGGCCAATTCGCATATTTCTGCTTACTACCGTGAACTGCTACCTTAGACATATCCTTACACCAAATACAACCGAGAGACGATCGCCGTTATGGCGGAATTGTCCGAGGAGTCCCGATTGCGTTACCGATACTGAGTTTTAGTAGTGTCTAACCTTTATTTGATCGATAGTGGAGGTAAACACTTGCATCGATTCGTCTAGTTCCGGTTTGGAAGCGAACGATTGGGTTGGTTTTATTTTAATTTGTCTACCAAATTATGTTGTTTATGACACGGATCTATGTTAAAGGGTAAGAATTATTTGAGAATAGAGAAGGTTCGTAAAAAGTAAAAATATATCATTGATAAGCTCAATTTATATTTTGAAATCGAAAGTGACTTCCTTCTTTGTAAAGGAAAAAAATAACATTATGGATGTGTTGTGGTTATTTAAGTGTAAGTTTAGTTTGCGAGTAATCGGATTATAATTGTTTTTGTTGTGTTTACTGTAAACAGATAAATGGCATAAGCACAACACTGTTTGCAATGACTTACATTTGAAAATGCATTTCTAAAAGTGACCCTGTTCTCACATAATGTATATGATCTAATTGTTTGAGTAGTACAAATGACTGCCTTATTGACCGACCGACACACACATACAGAGAGTTTATTATACAACAGTACATCGCACTCAAACTCAAATATACACATTATTTTTCTGTCATCAGTATAAAAATAAATAGAGCTAATCAATTAGAAACGCAAATAGACTACTTTACATCAAGGGGGTGATGAAACCTATTGAAAAGTATAATTTGATATTCTAGTTCTTATAACGAAAGCTTTTTCGAGTTAATGTATAATAAAAAGCTATTTTTTCTTAAATAATTGAAACAGCCGCTCATACATGTAAAATGGGAATATATATTTTTTTTAATCTACGTCATAACAACATAAACAATAGCGTTCATTTCGTGGAATGCTGTTCTGAGAATATATGCATGTTTGGATGTTTAACTGGTGTACAGAGATTCTTTAACGTATACTGCGAAAACTGCGTATCGGTGGGTACGACGCAGGGGCGTTCCTGAGGCTATTTCAACGATACGCACGACCTCGCAGCTAAGCTGCGAGTGGGGGTAGGTGCGGGAGGGGGTTACCCCCCTCCTGCAAGGGGGGTTTGGGGGGCCTCCCCCTCGAAAATGTTGTAAAAATTCATTGCAGATGGTGCGTTTTGGTGATATCTTTCAGCCACGTTTTGGCAATATAATTCGTCAATTTCTTGCTCGAAAAAGACCGATAAAAGAAAAAAACTAAGCCCGTCATTATTTTCTGCTGAAAGAAAATTAAATTCTTTTTTTAATTAAACTGTAAAAGAAACACTGTTTGAATGAAACAACAGCATGCTCGCTGAGTATTGAGCGAGCATGCTAAACTTTTATTTAACTCTATCAATAAAACCAGTTTGGACTATGTGTAACTTATTAAAAAGAAAACATCCTCTAATTTCACATAAAACACAGGTCCACTTGTATGTGCAATACTTCACCCTGAAAAGTAATGCTTATCTTCGATCTATTCTTTGTGCACGACCACATGCTCAGCGTTAATTTTTCTTTCCCTATATACGAAAACGATCTTTCTGCAGTTGCGGTGGAGACAGGCATAACGAAGAGCAGCATGAAGCATTTTCTGATGCTGGTGTATAGCTGCTCACTCGCAAAAGCTATGCTCTCATCAAGTGTTTCATCGGGGTCAAATCTACCCATTGCACACTTAAAATTAGTCGCAATTATGCACCGCGATGCAGGATTAACTGAAAATAAACCTTAATTAAAAGTGTAAGTGTTTGAGCTAGTTTTGGTATAAAGTTAAGATAATTATATTTTTCTACTGTAATTGAAAATAATAAATAAACTAGGAAATAGTTATATTAGAAGAAAAAAAAGTAAAGTGAAAGGTTGTTGTGGGGATCGAACCACTGCCCTTCAGGTCAATAATGGGACGAAATGACGACCAGCTAACCGATTGCGCTACAGGGTCTAGTACTTCAGAACGTCATTGATTTTTAACATAGCTATATATATATATATATATATATATATATATATATATATATATATATATATATATATATATATATATATATATATATATATATATATATATTTATATATATATATATATATATATAAACAAAATAGTGAAGAACAATTTCGAATAAAGATACCTACAATAATTTGAATGAAAAAATAATTTGGGCATTGCCTATCATTTTATCATGATTTGAACATCCAGAAATGTGAAAATTCATAGAAATGCTAGATTTCATAAATACATTTCAAATTCAAGAACGGGTAGATCTATAAATCGAGTCTTAATCGACATATCTTAAGGGAAATGTAAAGCTGTGGACATTTTCCCACTTATCTGTCAAAAGAGCTAGCTTCTGAGTATCATCTCATGTTTCGCTGACGCTATTTCTAAAAACATCTGGACGAAGCGGAGCGTTCGCCGACATTTTTCAAAATGTGTGCCATGTAAACATAATCTGGTACCCGTGTCCGAATATTGGTTCACAAAAATTGAAGGGCGACAACACAGTCGTAGAGTAGTCTACACATAGATTACTACCCCTCATCAGTGAAAAAATACTTAACTTCGTATGTTTTGAGTTAAGACTGTGTTGTGTTTTGTACCCACTGTTATTTTCTAAAAGTGGACCTCTTGTTTGCTTGTTTACATAATTATACCCCTAACACCCCTAAGCCCTCACTTTTTATTGCATTTTTCGAGTTTTCATTTTTTCAAGTTTGAAACTGAATTATACGCACGTGCGTACTGCCGTATGCCTAGGTACGCCCCTGCCGGACGTATCGATCTAACCTAAAACATGCCGAATATCTGCCCCATAACTTCTTAGTTCCGGTGCCGAATGTTTACAAGTGTTTCCCCACTTTATTATAAACAAAAAATAACCGTTAAATGGCCTGTCTACGGGTAAGTATGTTGTCGTTTATAACAAAATACGATGTCAGTGCCAAAATCGTGCACAGTTGCATAAGTTCTGTTAAGCATTGCGAAAGTATTTCACGTTTTTCGATTGCTTTTTTAACGAATTGAAACATGCCATAGTAAAATGGCGTCACACGGTGAACCGCGTATTAGACGGTTTTGTATTTTTACATATATGGGCATGCTACTACGATGACTATAACACGCTCAACTTCATACCATTCAATTGAAATAAATGATGCCTTGTCTCGTATAATTTTCAGGGGCTGTGTCCAATTAATGTTTTTTTTAATTTCAGTTGCTTACTATCGTCATTTTGATTTGGGGAGAAGTCGATGTAAAATTGTAAAAGCTATATTGACACTAAATGACTAGAAAGTTTTAAGATATTGCTAAGTTGTTGTTGTTTTTGAAATATGTAATAATGTTTAGTTTATTTTGTAATGTTTTTATAAAATGCACATATTCTATTTATATATATAAACATAAACATATGCATGCTACTGAAATAAAAGGTAAAATGGTATTATTTTATTCAACTAACAATTATTCTTATATAGTACACCAATGACAGGTTCAAACGTCATGCAAGTAATCTACACAGCGGCTAACCGTTAATACACCGATACGCAGTACTCTTCATTACAAACAAAATGGCGTCCGACTGTAAGCAGAACCAAGTCGATATTGAGGTAAAATGTGCGATTATATCATAATGGAACTGTATTGCTTTTCAAAATGAATAAAATAACAACGAACTAATCTGTTTACTTTTATTTATTACGATATTTTATATTTGAAGACAGACTAAATACACCGATACGCGGTATCCAAAGTATATACAAAACAAACGCAAAAGTGCCAATATTCTTTGTATTTGCCAGAGAGATTTTACAAATTGTATACATATCTAATACGTAATTTTTATTCATTTAATCATACCTCTTGTGTTTAAATTTGTCAACACGTTTAAATTTAAACTCTCTAACAAATATATTTTCTTTTACAACGTTTGGTTTTTCAAATTCATTACCTTATTAATAATTATGTATTATGTTCTTAGCATGTGTTAAACAATTTGTATAACCTTTATTACAATCGTTTACTTTATTGTAAAAATTTGCATAATAGTATCATCGTTTTTAAGAATTCAACCAATATTTCATAATGTTAACAAAACCGTTTACACACAATTGATATCGACCTAATTCTCAATGAACAAAAACATAACACGTATTTATGTAGATATGAAACAATGTTTGTAAAAATTTTAATGAAGCGTTCAATCATCTGACTTTTTGAAACTCCATACTTTTGAAGCATTATTTAATGTCGAACCCACAAAGGAGTTAAAACACTGACATTATAATTTTTGTCTAATGTTTAAAGTCATGGTATTTTATCAAAATGTAGTCATGACTTTAAGCGCCTTTTTACCAACCATATGTTCTTGATTTAATCTAAGTCTTCGAGTACATTTCAACACTTCCTCAACATAAACAATTATCAGCAACTTCAATAGCTTAATTGCTTTATTAGCCGAGGCTGTTTTGTATAGCTTTAAACACAAATTACCATATGCATTGTCTGTCAATACGTCAATTAAAGCTAGCATTACTTAACAATCATACCCTCTCGTTTGCGCATTTAATTTTAGCCGATGGACTGCGAAATTGGGTCTTACAGGTTACCTTAAATGAACTATGATCAATTGTTTGTTATGATGTTTAGTAGATTCTTTAAATTCATTGAAGGATTCTTAATCTTGCTGAACGAAATTTGCTGGCTGTTAACGAGGTGGTCGGTACATGCGCTTCTCTTAAAGACGATCCGGGTTAAATCTCCGCTCCCCGTGCATGTGAATAAGGTAAGTGGCCATAGTAACGGACAGGTGGGGTTTTCTCAGTGTACTCACACACACAAACACACACACACACTTCCTTCTCCACCCACAGCACAATACCAAATTACATTGTAGGCAATAGCAGCAATTATTCCAAATTAGTCTCTAATTTCGGCAGTCTAGTAAGTTAATTATATAGGAGAGCAAGGACACACACATATCCCTCATATAATTCAGCTTCAGTTATGAAAGGACCACACAAACTTCGTTAAACAATGCTCCAAAGAGTCACTTCCTGAAATGATGATCAAAGATACACTAGCCTGTAATAGTAGAATTCAATCAACATGCTTTATAAGCGAGTGTTTACATGTAAATAAGAACACATTGCGCAGTCAAAATGCCCGTGATAATGTTCGTGGCTTTGTGTGCCTGAAACATTATTCGTTTTCTTTATAAAGAGTCGGTGAGGGGTAAACGAAAGCGAAACCCGTTGCGGTAAATACAAAGGAAAAGGATGGTGAATTAATACGTGTTTATGATAATCTAAATAATTTAATGGGTTAATGATTCTTTTTTATTATAGAAACCTATTCACATGTTTATCAACTTGTAAAGGAGCTATTGATTCATATGTGACTTAAAATTTGTTAATATTTTCATAGGCATGTGATTTTGATTTTTTATCTATGGTTGGTTACATAAACAATATTCCGACAATCTATTTCACAGTGAATAATCGCAATTCATATTTATAATTATTCTGGTTTCATAAAGACGCCATAAGACGTTTTAGTCATAGTTATACAATCAAACAGACTCATACCATTAAATAATTATGAAAGTTTAAATAGTTAATTGGATGTGTACTTAGAATTTTAGTTCTATGACTAAGACGTCTTTAAGATGCCGGAATAATTATAACTATTAATTGCTGTTATTCACTATTAATCAAGTTAGCTAGTTTAAGGGGCCAATAAATATATTCACATATTATACAAAATGATTTAATTTGAAAATTCAAATTATAGTCTTTCCCAGCTTTTAATTGTATTGAAAGGAAATCGTAAACATTATGTACATATATTTTAGGTAAAAATCACATATGAAATTATTTCAGTTAAAGCTTTATTGATTAGCATTCTACCACGGCACGTGACTTGTTTTCTATATACAAAGAAGGAAAACTACTGTTGTTTATTACACCGATATACCAACGGTTGTTTAAAGTGACGTCACTTTTATTGTCCGCGCACTGTTTATGAATGAAAACGACGTCATTTGATTTTAATGGTTGTGATGACGTCACGTTTCGCGGAAAAGTGGAGGAAGTTTGGTTAATATAATTTAAATAACAATTAAATCGCGGATAACTTATTAATGAAACCGTGTTAGAATCGAAATAATCAACGAGAAACCGTTGGTTAGTGAGGTAATAACCAACGGTATGTCGCTCCGATGCTTGTTATCAAACCACTCGGGCTGCGCCCTCGTGGTTTAATTCCTACGCATCGGAACTCCGTACCGTTGATTATTACCTCAATAACAAACGGTTACCCGTCGATTATGTGTTTATTAAACAAGGGTATTCAATAAAGTGAGCCTTTACAAAATAAAAAAGTATGAAATATACTTTCACTATAATTGAGTAAACATGTTCGTGAAAATCAAACTGTACTATTGGAATGAAATACATAAAGAAAAATATTCAATCGATCACCGTTATTGCGAATTTTACCACAGTCGCACACGAATGCACATTAGAATGAGAAAGGAGCCTATCGTGGGTTATTACCCCGATATACCAACGGTTGTAAGTACGACGTGACTTTGATTGTCCGCGCACTCATTATAAATGAAGACGACGTCATTTGATTTTCATTGTTGTGGTGGCGTTACATTTTCGCGGAAAAAGTGGAGGACGTTCGGTTAATATAATTCTCATTTATGACCTTTAAATCGCGGATAACTTATTAATGAAATCGTGTTAGAATCGAAATAAGCGACGTGTAAGGGTTGGTTATTGCGGTAATAACCAACGGTACGTCGTTCCGATGCTTGTTACCAAACCACTCTGGCTGCGCCCTCTTGGTTTAATTTCTGCGCATCGGAACTCCAAACCGTTGCTTATTACAGAAATAACTAACGCTTGTACGCGCCAATTATTTCTTAAGCAATCAAATAATAATATTATTATATATTATTAATAATAAATATTAATATGGACCGTAGCCTATTCACTATAACGATGATTTAGCAGTAGTGCATAATTCTGTGTCAACTAAAAACTTTTATAAGTGGCTAAGTCACACTTATGTGATAATATTAATCTTATTGTCATTGTTGTTGCATTAAATCCTGTGTCAAGGCCCTGCTGCTGTTGTTATTGTTGTTTTGTTGTTGTTGTTGCTGTTGTTTATTGGCAGGCCTTTGTTAGATTTGCCATGGTGTAACTTAATTGTGTTCTGATGTTACTTGTTTAATTATAATAAATGGAATCTTAGATCAAATCAAATTTAGGTTGTAAAAGATATCACACTATCAAGCACTTGTTAATTTTCCAAATTTGGATGACATCCGATGGCAAATACAAGATAAATTATGAAAAATGTAACTTTAAGCATTGAAAACCCGGTAAGGTATTTTAATAGTAAACATTATATTTAACTTTTACTATTTCGTTGTTTGTATTTGTAACAAAATGGGCAAGCACTGAAAGCTATGGGGTTACTGTTTAAAAAAATATTAAAGTAATGACCTTTTAGAAAAAGGTTTAGCAGGTTTTATGTGTTGATGGAGTTCCATTAACATAACTTACATGCAGATATATATCAACGCTATTACCGTTGGGTACGGTCTGAATTCCCAACACATGGGTACATTCAAATAAGTACATCACCCACATAAATGCGTGTAGTGCTAGTTATACACGTGGCTTAATTTAAACAACTACTATATACGAATCGAATCAAAATCGACATGCACTGAAAGCTATGAGTACACATGGGTACATTCAAATAAGTACATCACCCACATAAATGCGTGCAGTGCTAGTTATACACGTGGCTTAATTTAAACAACTACTATAAATATATCGAATGAAAATGATGTAGGAGCATACAATTTGCATTTGACACGTAGTCTTATATAATACTTTTGAATTATTAAATAAGTATGCTGGTCACCATTTTTGCAGATACATACTTGTGTATGTAATTATTTAAAGTTTTTATACAATACTTGAAATGGATTATAAATACAAAAATATAAGTATATAAAATGAATTCCCTACATAAATTTGTGAGCGTATTTCATTAGATGAAAAATTAATCGTTATCGTATGGTAGGACAGGATGAATATTAAGTGATTAAAAACAAGATAATGACGTTCGATGCTATGTTGTATGTATGTAATCAATTATCTTCGAAATAAATACACAACTAAGCTTGTTTATAATCAATGCGCATTTTACTAACATAATTGTACAGATGGCGGAAGGTGATCCATGGCGTGATACG
This sequence comes from Dreissena polymorpha, assembly GCF_020536995.1. Taxonomy (NCBI): domain Eukaryota; kingdom Metazoa; phylum Mollusca; class Bivalvia; order Myida; family Dreissenidae; genus Dreissena; species Dreissena polymorpha. The sequence continues at coordinate 147,125,076 of NC_068356.1, read as the reverse complement.
GCGGAGCATGGAGGTATCCCACGTAACAGCGGCCTTTACAGTCGTCACTCTATAGTAAGAAGTGGTTTATGTGCAGCTCACGTAGAAGTTGTCAGTTCCGGTGTATGTGCAGTTCACGTAGAAGTTGTCAGTTCCGGTGTATATGCAGTTCACGTAGAAGTTGTCAGTTCCGGTGTATGTACAGTTCACGTAGCAGTTGTCAGTTCCGGTGTATGTGCAGTTCACGTAGAAGTTGTCAGTTTCGGTGTATGTGCAGTTCACGTACAAGTTGCTAGTACTGGTGTATGTGCAGTTCAAGTAGAAGTTGTCAGTTTCGGTGTATGTGCAGTTCACGTAGAAGTTGTCAGTTTCGGTGTATGTGCAGTTTACGTAGAAGTTGCTAGTACTGGTGTATGTGCAGTTCACGTAGAAGTTGTAAGTTCCGGTGTATGTGCAGTTCAAGTAGAAGTTGTCAGTTCCGGTGTATTTGCAGTTCACATAGAAGCTGTCAGTTCCGGTGTATGTGCATTTCACGTAGAAGTTGCTAGTACTGGTGTATGTGCAGTTCACGTAGAAGTTGTCAGTTCCGGTGTATGTGCAGTTCACGTAGAAGTTGTCAGGTCCGGTGTATGTGCAGTTCACGTAGAAGTTGCTAGTACTGGTGTATGTGCAGTTCACGTAGAAGTTGCTAGCACTTGTGTATGTGCAGTTCACGTAGACATTGTCAGTTCCGGTGTATGTGCAGTTCACGTTGAAGTTGCTAGTACTGGTGTATGTGCAGTTCACGTAGACATTGTCAGTTCCGGTGTATGTGCAGCTCATGTAGAAGTTGTCAGTTCTGGTTTATGTGTAGTTCACTTAGAATTGCTAGTACTGGTGAATAAGCAATTCATGTAGAAGTTGTACTTACTGGTGTATATATGAAGTTAACATAGAAGTTGTAAGAATTAAGGTATGTGGTGTTTACATATAAGATTTAAGTACTGGTGTGTGTGTGTGCAGTTCATGTAAAAGTTTCAAGAAGTGATGTATTTGCAGTTTACTTAGATATTGAAAAATAAACAAACACGTGTTTGTGCAGTTCACATAGAAGTTGTAAGTTCTGATGTATGTTCAATGCATGTAGAAGTTGTAAGTACTGGCATATGTGCGGTGCTCGTAGAAGTTGAAAGTACTGATGTATGTGCAGTGCTAGTAGAAGTTTTAAGTACTGATGTATATACAATGCACATAGACATTAAGCCTGACATTGTAATTACTGGTGTATGTGCATCGCACATATAAGTTGTATGTTTTGGTGTATGTGCAGTGCTCGTAGAAGTTGAAGCGATAGTTGAAAGTACTGGTGTTTCAGCAGTGCACATAGAAGTTGTAAGTACTGGTTTATCTGCAGTTCATACACGTTGCATGTACAGTTGTATGTGAAGTTCACATGCAAGTGTAAAGTAAGTACTGATGTATGTGCAGTTCACGTAGAAGCTGTACGTAATGGTGTATGTGCAGTTCACGTAGAAGCTGTAAGTACTGATGTATGTGCAGTTCACGTAGAAGCTGTAAGTAATGGAGTATGTGCAGTTCGATCACAAGTCGGTTTCGTAAAATACTATTATACATACATATTTCAAATACATATATCAGTATTTGATGTGAAAATAACATTGCAGACAATTGATAATGAGTACAATTTACGTTCTTTTTTATGCTGTGAATTTCTTCAGTAATAAATGTTTGCATTAATCAAGCTCTATGCGTTGATGTTTTTTTTCATTGCTTATCTGATTATCCTGTATACGAGTCAAATTCTAACTTCGTGATGAACACACTCATTGCTTATTTGTTTAAGCTTAAACAGATTTAACATATTCAGCCAATTTTAGATGAGTTTAATGTCTTAAGAACATATTGTGTTATAACATGTATGGGTTCGTATAGGACGCGTAGGCTTGGATTGCTATGGACCGTTTCATATTGTTTAAGGAGCATATTATGATTTCCTGCAATTTGAATGTTTTCATCACTATCAGGCTCAGTGTGAAAATGCCTCACTAGAGATGTGCACTCTGATGAACTGTCTCGGTTATGGGCCTCACATCAGACAGGCACGGAGAGACGCCCACAGGGAACGTGATAGGCTGATGAATGCTCAAGAGCCTGGTACCAAAACGGTGATCACTTCTGGTAGCAAGGCAGAGGGGCTGACACGCATGTATGAAAGTGACATGGATATGATGTATGTTGTAGAAGGCATCATGTGTTTAGAAAATGGTGTTGATTCTGACAAATTACCAAGGGAGACTACTGTGTTTACATTAAACACCGGCGTGTGCTACCACGGACACTCAAGGCTTAATTTACTCGGGCGACTAGGCGACATTATTCCATCAATAATTCGTGATGCTCTGTGTGAAGATGAAAATTGGCGTGTCTTCCTGAGCAGTGCTTTATTGGTTGATGCTCAAAGTGACATAGCACCTACGGAAAACGAGATTCGCCATGAACGTGCAGGGCCATCAATGCCGAGTTCATCAGGGCCAATTCATACAGACAATGTCTTTTCTTTACGCTGCCATTGTCCTGTCATACTATCGAGATGGGCAGAGCGAACTCGCCATTGGCCACCACCGGATATCGTTCGCAAAGTCGTAACTATGGGATCATTTGTAACACCTGTTGGTTTTAAGGGTAGTGAATATCAACATTTAGAATGGAGGATTTGTTTTAATACTGGGGAGAATGAACTTATGAGCAGTCTTAATAACACCCAGGTCTACATTTATGTTTTATTGAAAATGGTTGTTAAGGATGTGTTAAAGCCAGTAAAGAAAGAAATTACATCATACACAGTGAAAAACATTGTTTTGTGGCTTGCGGAGAACAATCCACAGGCACAGTTTAATGAAAGCAATTTGTTTTATTGGATTCGGGAAGGATTGGAGAAATTGAGAACGGCAATATTAAAGATCGAACTGCCATATTATATGATACCAGAAAGGAATCTAATGGCAGCATGCGGACTGGATGACGGAAAAAAATGTACATGGGAAAATACTATCACGGACATGATGAACGAAGGTTCAAATACATTACTAAGATTGCCGAGGATACGAAAGGCAATAATATCGCATCCAGAGCCACTAATGTGGTATAACAAGAAGAGAATTGAGACAGAACTGCTGCACTTGAATCTCTGGAACAGAATAATACAATGCAAGAATAAGAATGGTGTGGTCAATATGTCGAATCCTATGCTGCAGGCGTTATTTAGTCGTAGGTGTGATTTAGTGATAGAGGTCCATACGAGGATGAATAGGAAAGGAAGTCGTTTAAATGATCTGATAAAGATAGGTGATATGATGCTTATGTAATTGTGTTGTAAATGCCAGTTATTCCATGCAATGAATATTTCCAACAATGCACTTCAGAACGTAGTTTATTTAGGGCGTCAAAACATAACATATATATTCGAGGGCTGAACGGAAAACTGCAGTATCTTCTTCTTTATTATGTGCTCATGCGTGGTTTGATATTTGGTAATATCAATTGTGTTTAGTTTTCCCTTCGTAATTCATTTAATTGTTCGGACGTGTATTATTGGATTGTTAAGTTTTGTTTGTTAACTTAAAAACGGTCCGTACACTTATAGGTGTTCACAGTCATTACGTACCGAGTAAATATAAAAAGCGGTAACTTTATAAATTCATGCTTTATTTCAGATCAACTTTGTTAATAATAACTATTAATTGTCACCCAATCTTATTTGGAGTGCTCTGATTTAATCCAACAAATGTGCATACTTATAGAATCTCTGTCATGCGTTGTTTTTTGTTGTACGCACATTTGTTTGACATGCGTTTATATGTTGTGCTTCTTTTTCCGTTCACAATAGTCCTTGATGACGTAACAGAGAAATTTGGTGCGTATGACCGTTTAAACATTAAGCTATACATATTAATATGCACATGTAATATGGATCGTAAAACGTAGAGTATCGAAAATAAATGTGTGTTAGTTGATATAAATTACATCTTAATACATTATTAACGACACGTGAAGCATTCACATGTCTTCCTTTGTTTATCGAACCTACTGGTACGATGTGACGTTACTTTCATTGGTAAAGTATGCCATTTGAATTATCCTGCAATGAAGCTGCGTCTAGGTTTTAAGGCACATAACGGCCCCAGATTTCTTGATTCGCATACAGATTATATTAGATAAAAGCAAAATGCTCAATGGGTCATTGTCGACCTGATATGACCCACAAGTCACCCGGGGGTGACTTTAAGCAGACGCTAGTCACCCCCGGGTGACATGAAGCCAATTGTGGTCACCCGGCGGTTACATGAAGACGATTCCTGTCACCCGGAGGTGACTTCAAACCGATTCTAGTCAACCTTTATATCAGCATAGTCACCCTCATCAACAATTTTATTGTAATCCTTACATTTTATCATACATACTCTGATTTTAAAATTCTCTTTTTTTCTATTTTTACTTACATTCATTTTGTTGTTAATGGTTTTGGAATAAGCCGCTTTCTGGTCGAACGCGCGTGCGCTAAAATGCGATGCGGTCCCGTTTGATAAAAAATACACGTGTGAATAGAAGCCGATTCGTGTCACCCGGACAAAGAAGATAATGTTATGTCCGTTTTATGCGATACTCGCGAAAGTGACAGTTATGCAATTGTTCATACGTTCAACATATTTAAAACATCTGAATGTAAGCATTTCTTGTTCAATGTGTATGTCTTTGTAAATTTGATTCCTTTAAACGAGCATTCCTGTTGTTTGAAATTCATATTTAATTAGGAATGCAAGAGGTTAACCGGTTAACCTACCGAAACGACCTTTTAACCGGTTACATTTTCGGGAAAAGGTTAACATGAAAAAACAAATCGTAGTATGCTTTTTTATTCGAATAATCTTTTCTCTTTTCCATGATACAATTTGTGCGATTTTACGTTTTGCGCGTGACATACTGCCAATTTGCGCTGGCAACTAGAGAAAAAAAACATGCCGCACCATCGACGGTAGTAAATAACGTGTCAATAAAAAGGTAATAAAGCAGAACCTTTGTGGTAACAAGCAGGGGGTACGTTTTGATAATTTGCACTGTTGTGTTAAACTCACGAAAATTTAACTAGCGAACTGCGTGGTGTGGGGGCCATTAGCGAAGAGGCAATTGACACGTTTATAGATCTCGCGATCAATTTCAATTGAGACATTGGGTGGTCTATTTTGATGTTCTGTTAACCGATATCCAACACTGATTGCCAGCGAAAATAAAGTATTTATAAGTAACAATTTTATCAAGAATTGCATTCGTAGTTAAAATCTTGTCGAGTTAACGTCTTATTTGTTCTATCAGAAATTAAAATCATTGTTAGTAATGTACGTGATCCACGATGCCACCACTACCGTCTGAGGCAAGTTTCATTTAGGAAAGCAATAAATTTAACTAATTTAATAAAAAAAATATTAATATTAAAATTAAAACCGAATACACAAAGAAACATACCATTTGTGAACGATACGACGCGAACGTAGTGTAAGCGACCCAACTAAAAATAAGGTAATGACACGTAAAAGAATATTGTGTAATTCTTTAATAAAATACTCATATTCTTTCACGTAGGAAAATTAAATAAAATATATAACAAAATTTACAAAATTATTAAAATAAATGTAACAATACATGTTATAAAGAAACAGACATGTTATCAACACAAGCGATCTCAAATTACTTCCGTTCTATAGAGAGTAGAGGTACGAGCGGTATGACATTATTTACGTAAACTTTAACATTTGAATCACTTAAGGAGTTTCGGTTAACCGGTTACGACAAAAGATTAACCGGTTAATGATTTGTGTAACCGCTTGCATCCCTATATTTAATACATGATGATCCGTGCATTTCTATCGTTATGATGAATATTCATCATTTGAGTAATTCAATTGCATTAATTTAATAGATGTCGTGTAATCCTTTTATATGAATTGCGATGCTTAATATTTGTGTTAAATGTTTATTTACTTAAGTGTATGATGTGACAGTTTCTCTACGTTTTGTATTTACCGTCCAAGGCGGTGACCCAACACATATTGTACATCTGAGAAAATAATCTTAAAAACATCGTGTAGAGGTTCTGGTCATACTTTTGTTCGTAGAATTGCGTTAAAGACACATGCCACAATTCGAAGGTCAAAACATGGTCATAAGCGTACCATGGATTTGTTTTTTAGTTTGTTTTTGTTTGTAAGAATTTTCCGCCGTCTTCAAAACTATTTCATTCATATCACAGCGGTCTGTTAAACTGTTTACACGTGTCCTGTGTAAGTTGGTTTATTACTTCTAAGTGCAAATACTTACGCCAGAAATTGAACACTGCCCTACATGAATCACAGGTCAGGGAAGAATGGACGTACAAATAATGTCAATGACAATCACAACACACCGGGACGGGAATCGAGCCCACGATCCTCAAATGTTTAGTCAAGCCTTTAACTATGATGGTCAAACCATATGGCTTTCTCGGTAGCGGGTTCGTTGCTTTTTTACAGTTTTGACTCAAGTCGGTTCTTAGATATCTCATTATCAACCTTAAATTTTCTATTTATACAACCACCAATCTTTGGTTCTTCAACCTTACATTCTCTTTATATACATCAAGCAATCGTGGTTTTATAGATATCGTAATATCAATCTTACATTCTCTATTTATACATCAAGTAAATTTGTGTTCCTAGATACCGAAATATCAACCGTACATTATTTATTTATACATCCATAAATCGTGGGCTCTAAGATACCCCACTATTAACATTACATTCTGTAGTCATACATCCAGCAACCTTACATCCTCAATTTATACATCCAGCAATCGTGGGTTCTTAGATATTAAATAATGTAGGAGCGATTGTCCGGTTGGAAAAATAATGTAGGAGCGACTGTCCGCCCTGTAAAAACATAGTAGGAGCGACTGTCCGCCCTGCCAAAACATCGTAGGAGCGCCTGTCTGCCCTGTCAAATTTAGCGTATGAGCGATTGTCCGTAGGAGCGATTGTCCGGGTTTCATCGCAATATCAACCTTACATTCTCTATTAATACATCCAGCAATCGTGGGTTGTTAGATACCGCAATATCAACCAAACATTCACTATTTATACATGCAGCAATCGTGGTTTCTTAGATATCGCAATATCAACCTTACATTCTCAATTTATACATCCAGCAATCGTGGATTCTTAGATATCGTAGTATCAACCTAACATTCACTATTTATACATGCAGCAATCGTGGTTTCTTAGATATCGTAGTATCAACCGTACATTCTCTATTTGTACATGCAGAAGTATTAATTGAAAATGTATGGTTGTCACCTTTTCATTTCATATCATATGTTATCAGACAAACAAGCAGTACACAATAGTACCGGTATTCAGGCAATCGGACAAAGCGACGGCTATATTCCAATACCACTAGCACAAACATATGTATCCACCATCAATTGATAGTTTTTATTTATTTATGTACGCCACTACGGTACTGAACAAGTAAAACTAAACCAATCCCTCAGACATATTTACAACTTATAACATATTCAACTAAAAATTTCATTGCTAAAAAAGGTGCCATCAATAGATACAATAAGTTGGTGAAATCAACATCAATGACATATGGAAATGGCTGTCATTTAAATTCAGAAGTGTTTGTCGGATTACACATTTACTTATGCTCATTTGAGAATAAAACAAAACGTTTACAGTTGTGTGTAATTAATTCAAAGAGTCTATGTTAAATCGCTTAAGGTTCATGGGGGGGGATGACATTCATAAAAACTTCGCTTTGGTTTATCTTCGTTCAATGTGGTACAATATGGTCAAACTATATATCATTTTAAAGCTTAAGACGGATAGAATAACATAAACACATTTTTGACATTCAATATTTGTGTGCTTTATTCATATTTTGGTTTAAAACCAATACATTTTTACACTAATTTACAAAATCTCAATCTAAAGTTAGGACGGATATGCACTACCTAAAGTTGAATAAATACAAAGCTATATACATATACAAGGTCAAGTTAGCAACATTTCACAGAAAATTATTGTCATAAAACAACAAATGAGTTTTTATTCAACTGCCTTTTTTGGATAAATTTCCTAAACAAAGTTCTAAAAATAATTAAAACGTAACTACTTTTTAATAATCCAGGTATGGTGGATAATAAGAGTCACACTTTTATTTCAAAGGCTTAACAATTTTGTTATTTACCTCTCAACCAAATTGCAAATTTTAAACCATCTCAAATTGAAATAGATTGCACTCATTGCAGACGACATATAAAATTGTAAAGAAATATAAAGAAATTGGCAAACCGATTGATTTTATATTTCGATTCCTTCTACCCATTTTAAAAGCGTGGCCATCGCTGTGCTCCGTAGAAAAACGTGCAAAACAAATCGGTCGAAACCACGTGCAGTGGTGAGAAAACCGGGTATGTGTATACACATACCTGAGAAAACACATTCTTAATTTGACAGTTGGGTGGCAACTAGTAAAACAACTATTAACATTAATCAGCAAGAGATCGCACTAAATAACAGAAATGACCACGTAGAGATATCATCACTTACCCTATTTCAAATATTTTCCAGTTGAAAATTGTCCCCACACGTCTTGTTTAGTTTATTTGTATTGTTTTTCTGGAGCCGAAGTGCATCTCACAGAATATCCATCCAACTTCCGTTGTTTTCACTTTCGTTATTAAAAACTCCGTTTAAAAGAAGTATTTCTACTTTTAGATTGTTTAAGCGATGTATTATTATATATTATCAATAGAACAGTATACCGTGATGAATTGTACGGAGTTACGTATCGATCTTTCTGTCAGTCTGTAAGCGTACTATTTTATGCGCAATAATATAAGTACAGTGATTCGACAACGATTGAAAACATTGGTGAAATGCTTCTGACATAATTATTCTTTTGAGTGTTTATGAGGTCTGATCGTGCAGTTTGCAAACATCAACGGAAAGATTACAATCCAATGCATTTGTCATCGTCAACCGTTTGGAATGTCAATTAGGCGATGAGTGAGTTTTTAGCATGTTTCTTTCTATTTTATTAATTTAAAAATGGCTGCCCCCATGGTGATGAAATGACATGTGTTCGAGTTTTGATATTTCTAGATATGTAAACTTTTTTTACTATTTAAGCGTAACTTGCCCTCGTCAATGTCGATATTAATCACTAGTTATATAATTTTCCGCCGAAATACGTGGAATAAACATGATTCAGATTTTTGAAAATAATGTATATTTTATTGTTAAAATCGCTTTGTATTTTGATTGATTTTGTGGATGTTATGATACGTTGATGTACAAAATTGGTAGCAGTTTGAAGGAAAAACATCCTTTAAAGCATATATGTATACATTTTTAATGTGGCACTCTTGCTTTAGTCAAATTTGAGTTCAATGCTAGGGGTCCCACATTTTTCAAAATGAAGCCTCTACATGAACCTTAACGTGATGAAAAAATGTCTTGACAATATTACGCATGAAATGCACAATTTCCACGAGGATTACACCGTTGCCATCATCAGTTTTCTAAAAAACTGGCCACTATTTTATCTGATTAGAATGGTACATGTGTAGTTATAACAATAAATGCGTTTATAATTTATATAAACATTAAGTGTAACGGACAAGTGTAGTTCAGCAACGGACAAGTTAAATTTCCTAAATTGTTGTCCGTGGACAAGTATAGTTTTTTGAGATTTCGCCACCCCTGAATGTATGATAATAGATAAATATCTTGATTTTACCAAATCAACATAAAAACCAACAAAAGTGTGTCTTATTTATAAGTACATGCATTCAATATATCATTGCATTTAATAAATTAATTAGCATGTGTTTACCCACTATACATGACTGTGCTCTGTGACAAAGGGGTTTAATGCATGTGTGTAAAGTGCTGTCCAAGTCTGTTCAGTCTGCACAGGCTAATCAGGGAAGGAACTTTCTGCTTTTATATTTTTAGTTTAAAGAAAGTCTCTCCTTAGCAAAAATCAAGTTTAGTTGGGAAGTGTCGTCCCTGATTAGCCTGTGTATACTGCACAGGCTTATCTGGGAAGTTATTTTACGCACATGCATTAAACCCCCTTTTTTGAAGAGCACGGCCCAATTATTAATGAACAGTACAAATCAGTAAACATTCTAAAGCTGAATGTGAGACAGTGTGAATTGTACTGGTTTTAATTTTGGTGTATCAGTGACACACGGTGGCTGCATAGTACAGATCCCATTTGAAATAAAGTGTTTTTCTGCGGTAAAAAGTTTTCAAATCTACTCTTACATTAACCAATACAACTGAAAGTGTTTCATTAACTTCTCTGTTTATCACACTCTGTCCTGTGTATGAAGTTTTCTGAACTGTGTTTCCATTACAACTTGAATTGTTTCTTGTTTCATGCTGTATCAAAGGTTTCCATCACCACACTGAGTGTTCTGTATAGTGTATCCAAGACTACTCTTCTAAGTTATGTGTACATATCACAGGTTGTGTTTTAGGAAGTTAAGCACCAGGACACGGTAGTGTTCAGACGCCTCATGACTTCTGATGCCATGTCTCTCATTGGGATACAACTGAAATATACAATGAGACTAGCTCTGGGAAAGCCGCAGTTAATGCATGTGCGTAAAGTGTCGTCCCAGATTAGCCTATTAAGTAAAGGGGTATAATGCATGTGCGTAAAGTGTCGTCCCAGATTAGCCTATTAAGTATAGGGGTATAATGCATGTGCGTAAAGTGTCCTCCCAGATTAGCCTTTTAAGTATTGGGGTAGAATGCATGTGCGTAAAGTGTCCTCCCAGATAAGCCTATTAAGTATTGGGGTAGAATGCATGTGCGTAAAGTGTCGTCCTAAATAAGCCTATTAAGTATAGGGGTATAATGCATGTGGGTAAAGTGTCGTCCCAAATTAGCCTATTAAGTATAGGGGTATAATGCATGTGGGTAAAGTGTCGTCCCAAATTAGCCTATTAAGTATAGGGGTATAATGCATGTGGGTAAAGTGTCGTCCCAGATTGGCCTGTTAAGTATAGGGGTATAATGCATGTGCGTAAAGTGTCGTCCCAGATTAGCCTGTTAAGCATAGGGATATAATGCATGTGGTAAAGTGTCGTCCCAGATTGGCCTGTTAAGTATAGGGGTATAATGCATGTGCGTAAAGTGTCGTCCAAGATTAGCCTATTAAGTATATGGGTATAATGCATGTGCATGAAGTGTCATCCCAGATGAGCCTATTAAGTATAGGGGTATAATGCATGTGCCTAAAGTGTCGTCCCAGATTAGCCTATTAAGTATAGGGGTATAATGCATGTGCATGAAGTGTCATCCCAGATGAGCCTATTAAGTATAGGGGTATGATGCATGTGCGTAAAGTGTCGTCCCAGGTTAGCCTGTAAAGTATAGGGGTATAATGCATGTGTGTAAAGTGTCATCCCAGATTAGCCTATTAAGTATAGGGGTATTATGCATGTGCGTAAAGTGTCACCCCAGATTAGCCTATTAAGTATAGGGGTATAATGCATGTGCGTAAAGTGTCATCCCAGATTAGCCTATTAAGTATAGACGTATAATGCATGTGCGTAAAGTGTCGTCCCAGATTAGCCAATTAAGTATAGGGGTATAATGCATGTGCGTATCCAGATTAGCCTATTAAGTATAGGGTAATTGCAGTGCATAAAGTGTCGTCCAAGATTAGCCTATTAAGTATAGGGGTATAATTGCATGTGCAGTAAGTGTCATCCCAGATTAGCCTATTAAGTATAGGGGTATATTGCATGTGCATGAAGTGTCATCCCAGATTAGCCTATTAAGTATAGGGGTATAATGCATGTGCATGAAGTGTTATCCCAGATTAGCCTATTAAGTATTTGGGTATAATGCATGTGCATGAAGTGTCATCCCAGATGAGCCTATTAAGTATAGGGGTATAACGCATGTGCGTAAAGTGTCGTCACAGATTAGCCTGTTCAGTCTAAGGGTATAACGCATGTGCGTAATGTGTCATCCCAGATTAGCCTGTTTAGTCTGCACAGGCTAATCTGGGAAGACACTATCCACATAGACTGTACTTTTGTTATGAATAGAGTTCATTTATCAAAAAATTCCATAACACCTGAATTATAGTTCCAGATAAGCTTTTGTGTACTGCACAGGTTATTCTTGGAAATACTTTACGGATGTGTATTAAGCTCTGTTTGAACAGATTGCGGCATACATATTTGACTGACATGAAATTAAGTTGGTTAAAATATTTTAACCTGTTTTTGCAAAAAAATGGCAAAATATATACGGACAGTGCCATTGAAAACATAACACAATCATGACATTCTTGGTTCCTACAACTTAAGTCTAAACTTATAATCAACATTGACGTTGTCTTACACCTATAAATCTTTCTTACCCGGTATTTGTTTTTATGACAACCAACTGTTCACAAATGTATAAATTGAATTGTTTTTTTTAACTATTATCGGAGATAACAAACTTAAAAGACTAATGTTTATAAAGAGCAAAATAACACAACAAACATAAAAGAATGCTACAGAGTTGTCAATGAGAAATTAATAGTTGAAAATTAGAAAAACATAAAGCTTTTTTACCACTTAACGACATAATACTTCAGAATGATTCTGTTGTAACTCTTTAATTCTGACCACTTTACTTGTTGAGTGCTTACAAAACATAACAGTGCTTGTGAGCTATATGATAACTTAAGACTGTACTTGTGAGCTACATGACCACTTATGACTGTTCTTGTGAGCTACATGTATATGACAACTAGCCCGGGCAATACACCTAAAGACCATTTTTACTCCTTCATGACAACTGGCCCCTGTCACTCACCTGTAGAGTGTGTGGTTTGCAGGCCTTCACGAGAGCGTTCACCAGTTTGCTCGTGTGTAAGAAGTGGACATTCTCATCCATCAAACCATGAATGATCAGTAGACGATTCTCACTGAAAACATGAACGATCAGTAGTCGATTCTCACTGAAAACATGAACGAGAAGTAGACGATTCTCACTGAAAACATGAATGATCAGTAGACGATTCTGACTGAAAACATGAATTATCAGCAGACAATTCTCTCTGAAAACATGATCGATCAGTAGACGATACTCACTGAAAACATGAACAAACAGCAGACGATTCTCACTAAAAACATGAACGAGCAGTAGACGATTCTCACTGAAAACATGAATGATTAGTAGACGATTCTCAATGAAAACATGAATTATCAGCAGACAATTCTCACTGGAAACATGAACGATCAGTAGACGATTCTCACTGAAAACATGAACCATCAGTATACGATTCTCACTAAAAACATGAATGATCAGCAGACGATTCTCACTGAAAACATGAATTATCAGCAGACATTTTCACTGGAAACATAAACGATCAGTAGACGATTCTCACTGAAAATATGACCGATTAGTATACGATTCATAATGAAAACATGAATGATCAGTAGATGATTCTCGCTGAAAACATGAATGATCAGTATACGATTCTCGCTGAAAACATGTCGATCAGTAGACAGTACTCACTGAAAATATGAACGATCAGTAGACAGTTCTCACTGAAAACATGAACGATCAGTATACGATTCTCGCTGAAAACATGAACGATCAGTAGACGATTCTCGCTGAAAACATGTCGATCAGTAGACAGTACTCACTGAACCTATGAACGATCAGTAGACAATTCTCACTGAAAACATGAACAATCAGTAGACGGTTCTCACTGAAAATATGAACCATCAGTAGACGATTCTCAGTGAAAACATGAAAGATCACTACAGCGGTTCTCACTGAAATTATGAACGATCAGTAGACGATTCTCACTGAAAACATGCACTTGTATGTTATCAAAGATACATAAGATGGGAAATGGGATTCAGTTGGATTTCTATTTTATGAAATAATGCCAGAAATTGAGTCCCTTAGTACAAGATATAGAGAATAATAGGCTATCGTTGTGTAATACATCAGGTGGGGCTTAGAATTTATTCTTATCCTATTATATCGCACAAGAAAAGGGAAGTAACCTGCTTTCCTGTTTATCATACCTCTATTCATAAAATTATTACGAAATAATAAAATGTGATCGCTACGACTCTGCAGTTTTGGCAGTCATGAATATCTTTCATGACGTTTGAGTATAAAATATACTACATCTTAGAATGAAATTGTTTCCCTTGTTGAAACCAATTTATTTCCACCAAAACATAAAGACTTTATAGTTGATTTCAAGTAAAGTACCTTAAAACATTGACATATATAACCCACTACTGACCTGATATACAAAATTATACAAGACACCTTTGTATCAGGCCGGTATCAACAAAGAGGTGTAATGTATAGAGAATAACAGGTTTCTGCCTGATCTTTTTGTTATATATCTTCCAAGGCTTAGAATAATATAATGGCGAGGCTTGCCGACCCTGATATATTACAAAAAGATCAGGCAGTTACCTGTTTTTCTGTTTATCATATCTCAGCATCCCCAATTTTAAAGAAATAATGAAACAAGAGATGTGTTTGTCAGAAACACAATGCCCCCTATTGCACCACTTTGAAATAAAATGTCAATATATCATTTGGCAGGTTGGAAATTATCTTCCTTTTAAAGCTTATTACTTCCCTTGGATTGAATATGTTGACTTTTGACCTTGAAGGATGACCTTGACCTTTCATCACTCAAAATGTGCAGCTTCATGAGATACACATGCATGCCAAATATCAAGTTGCTATCTTCAATATTGCTAAAGTTATGGCCAATGTTAAAGTTTTCGGACGGAAGGACGGACGGACAGACTGATGGACAGTTCAACTGCTATATGCCACCCTACCGGGGGCATGAAGATTGCTAAAAAACTGCAGTTATAGCGGGAAAGAATGTGACTTTTGTCGTTTGACGTGTTGATAATGACGTCAGAAGCGCGCGCTTAATATTTAAAAAAAAATTGTGCTGTTTGTGTTGCATTTTGTGTTAAAAATATATTACATCTTGGTATCAAATTGTTTGTTATGTTGAATATGATTCGATTTTACTAGAAATCATTACTTTATACTTGATTCCAAGTAATATGACTATCCTCCACACATCATTGATACAAGAACTTCGTGTTGACCATGATATAACAAGACTATTGCCAAGCAATTAAAGTCCCCTACCGGCTCCACCATTGTCAGAATATTTTTTTTGTTGCCATAGCAACCATAATGTTTGCCGTTGGAACAAACTGAAATGACGTGCAATATGTCCATATTGCCATCTATCCATGTTGCAAGTTTCATGAAAAAATATAAAGAACTTTTAAAGTTATCTCAGGATCCAGAAAACCACCATTTCCAGCAGTATTTCTAGTCTATTTGTTGCCATAGCAACCAGAATGTTTGACGTAGGAACAAAATGAAATAACGTGCATAATGTCCATATTGCCATCTATCCATGTTTTAAGTTTCATGAAAAAATATTAAGAACTTTAAAAGTTATTGCAGGATCCAGAAAAGTGTGACAGACTCACAGACTGACGGACACACATTGCGCAAACCATAAGTCCCCTCCGGTGAAACCGGTAGGGGACTAAAAAAATATATCAGGCAACGTTATATCAGGCAGATATCAATGCGGTGGTATGATAAATTTTTGTATCGTTTTTCTTAAGAAACACAAGCCTTGTGTTTACTGGTAAAGAAACGGACGAACATCCTACAACCTTATCAAGAGTTTACACTTATGTAATAATTTTGTCATTCTTCTACCGGCTCATAAGTCGGGAGGTATAACAAGAGCTGTCAGAGGACAGCGTGCTCGACTATTCGAGTGCTTGACAGTGTAACGAAAACGATCATGGCGAAATTGTTCATATTCAATACGGTCAATGTAATATAGCTATATTCTAAGTGGAAGAGGCCCAAAATTGAAACATATTGATCGCTTATGTTTTAAATAAGTTGTACTTTATAGACAATTCTGAGTTCAGGTATATTTTCCACAATCTCTTGAACATTTGGAATGACATAAACAAACTAATAAGATTTTATTTCAAGTTTGATAGCAATAGCTTGGTTGGGATGGTTGGACAATCCTTCAAAAATAAAGTAAATAAATATTTCCTATATAATAGTCGAGCTAAAAAGATACAAATGTCTTCCATTTTCATAATGTTCACTTCTTAATTTGGATCGAATTGTCATGAAAACGCAAACATATTTCTGTGTGTGTGCAATTTTTATGTCTATCTTAATCAAAGCAGTACATACTCTTCCGGAAAGCTGTCAACGTATGTGAGCACGTTGCCACGGTGATACCCGTACAGGTTGTTAGTGGGCAGGTCCATGTACCGCTCCGTGTATCCAGTGTCGTACAGGTGCCAGTCTACAACCGGGTCACCCGCTATAGACACCTGTGGCATACAAACATCAATATGTTTATAATATAGCGTCACTCTAATAAAAAGGGCTCAATGCATGTGTGTAAAGTGTCGTCCCAGATTAGCCTGTGCAGTCTGCCTAAATTGGATTTTCGCTGGGAAGAGACTTCCGTTAAAGCGGGTATATACGATCTTGTCAAATATTTATTAATTAATATAAAATGTGTAAAAAACTTATTATACATATATTTCTATATAAACTAAAATAAAAGTTAAGAAGAGCATGTGTCGAAAAATGCCAAATAAGCCATATATTTAATTCTGAAATCGAAAAAGGCTGTACAGCCGAATTCGCCAGCATGTATATAATGCATGTACGATGTGAATCTAAATTTCGTTTAACGGTTCATTATAAATTCCTGCAGCGATATCGATTCATACGACACACGAACACTTACTAAAAACACAAATGCATCGGTTATTGTAGGAAAATATGTAAGAATTATCTTCGTCACAATCGACTCGGGGCGCTAATTTGTATTTGCTGCATTTTATGAAATTCGTCTTAAATGAATCATTTTTCTTGTATATTGTGTGTTATGATAACATATTTGTATCAATATATTACAATTTAACACATTTAAACATCGTATATACCCGCTTTAAAACAAAAAACTATAAAAGCAGAAATTGTCCTTGATAAGCTTGTGTGGACTGTACAGGCTATTCTAAGACGACAATTTACTCACACATGTATTAAGCCACATTTTCCCAGAATGAGGCTCATATACATATAATTATTCAGTATTCAAATATGCCTCATAAACAGAGAAACAACTCAAACATAATACTTATAATAAAGCAATGGTTACTAATATTTTCAAGAATTTCATATATCATGCAAGATGACATGAAACAAAAATATTATTATAAACATAAAGAATTATCACAACATAAAGTGATGTATAAAGTGATGTTCTTAGTGATGTATTTAGTGATGTTATAAAGTGATACATAGAGTGATCATCAAGTGATGTATAAAGTGATACATAAAGGGATCTATAAATTGTTGTATGAAGTTATGCATAAAGTGGTGTATGAAAGAAGGTATCAAATGATGTATACTTACGGAAAAAAGTTTAGCTACATGTGTTCACATGCATATAAATATTGACACATTAAAATTGTTTCCAATTTATTTTTTAATATTGAAAGATTAACCATTAAGCCACATTTCTGTATCAAAACAAATTCATTTCTTCAAGTTCATCTGGTCAAAAATTTTACGTGAATTTCGGCATATCATCATCCAATGTCACATACTGTCAATATCGGTTATGGCCTCCCGCTTTAGCAATAACTGCCATGCATCTTCGTCTCATGCTGCCAATAAGGTCACGTGTGACTCCTAGAGGGATCCTAGCCCACCCTCTGTGAAGGGCCCGCTCAAGGTTGTTTACGTTGTCGACGTCATGACGTTTACGTACTCTTTGGCCTAACACGTCCCACACGTGTTCAATTGGAGAAAGGTCTGGAGGTCTGGCAGGCCAATCCAGTGTTACAATATGGTTTTGTTGAAATACAGCCCGCGTATGACGTGCAGTGTGAGGACGGGCATTATCCTGTTGAAATATGCGGGCGTGTCCTTGGCGTATGAAAGGTACGACAACAGGTCTGATGATCTCGTCCCAATATCGAACGGATGTGAGTGTCCCGGGGACGTGAACAAGATCTGCTCTTGACTGGTGACTGATGCCACCCCACATCATAACACTGCCACCTCCGTATCTGTCGTGTTCCTTAACGTTGGCGTCATGAAACCGTTCGCCACGACGCCGCCAAACCCTCACTCTTCCATCGGCAAAATCAACGGTGAATCTCGATTCGTCCATGAATAAAACATCGTTCCAGTCGGCACGTGGCCATCGCTGATGAAGCATCGTCCAGTTGAGCCTTTCCTGGCGGTGGCGTTGTGACAATGGCACCCCAACGTAGGGTCTGTAGGCACGTAATCCTGACGCTCGCAATCGGTTGCCCACAGTCCTATTGCAAACGAGCGTCCCTGTAGTGGTTTACAGCATAGCGGCAATCTTACCACTTGTCCAAAATTGATGACGCCTTGATGACATCATGATGTAATTGTTTTCACGTTTGGTGGTCTTTTTAAGCCTACCAGAGCGAAGTCGGTCTTTAGCGCTTCCAGTTTGCTGATACCGTGTCCTTAGGCGACTTACAGTACATTTATCGACACCAAAGTGATTGGCGACGTCATTTACGGGCATGCCAGCAACAAGCATTCCAAGCGCTTGTTGACGCCTTTCCAATGTCAGTCCTGGAACACGTCCCATGTAGCTAAACTTTTTTTCCGTCAGTATATAAAGTGATTCACAAAGTGATGTATGATGTATGTACAAAGGGATTATAGAGTGTTATACAAATTGCTGTATATATTGATGTATTCAATGATAAATAAAGGAATGTATAAACTGATATGCAGCTATATACAAATTGATGTATTCAATGATTTATAAATTGATGTATGAAGAGGTTTGACATTGATTTAGGGCACTCACCTTGAATATATCAGGCCTCTGAGCCAGGCCCATTAAGGAGAGGTAGCCACCTGGAAGGAATGTAAGCAACACTGTTATTGTGTATGGCAATATCTGATATAAGAAGATATCCTCTTCATTTATTGGCCAACTAAAATACTGCATTGACTAATAAGGGAAGACACTTTCTGCGTTTGTATAATTTTTCATTTAAAGGAAGTCGCTTCTAAACAACAAAAAAACCAGTGTTGGCAGAAAGTGTCGTCCCTTATAAGCTTCTGCGCAGGCTTAAATGAGCAGACAAATTTCGCATATGCATTAAGCACCATTTTACACTAGCAAGACTCATATTGTAGAAATAATCGGAAACAAGAAAGTCCCAGTAGGTAAGATTTCAACACTAGAAAAGTACCTAAATAAAGATAAAGTTGCTGTTTTTGTAACAATTTTCTGCAGTTCACTGACTCGAACAAAACATTAAAAAAGTAAGACAAGAGAAGTTGTGTTTAATGCTAAGCTTTTGTCAAAATATTCGTGAAAACTGCCAACTTACAGTAAATGAACAACCCATTAAACAAAGTCCTGTACCATGTCGTTAATAACAACAATAGAGTACCTAAATCCAGACACTTTCGAAATAGATGTAATTCCAAAAACGCAAACAATAAGATCAAAGAGTAAATTAATTTTGTAGGAAGGGTTTATGGTCATTTGTGCCTTAATTATATTTTCTTTGTATTTTTATTCCATATTGTATTAGTAACGCTTGCTTTACCTATGATACTGTTTTTATTTCAACCCCAAAACTCTAAAAAGTCTGGTTAAATATAACATATTTTAGAGGCGGGATTGCGCATCAATCAGTACCATAATTATTGATCATTCAAACATGTTTCGGGGGAATCCGGATTAAAATACTAACTGTATAGAGACACTTCTGCCGAACATATTAATGTTTTTAATTTAACCAACGTACAATTCAAAATGACCAAATTCTAGTACTTATTGAGTTTGACCGTTTTTTATTATTAAGTTTGCTTATAGCTTTTCAATAGTTTCATGCTGTACAAAGAAATAAAATATAAGTGCAATATATTCAAACCAATGACATAGAGAAGTCCAGTAAATGGAACAAACATATTTTTAGTCCTATATAGAGATGAAAACCAATCAAGTCAAGACATATGAACAGCTCGTCAACATACCGTAAGACCATCCTTGTATTGCTAACAGTGAGGCAACAAAGCATAAGACCATTCATGTATTGCTAACAGTGAGTCAATATAACGTAAGACCATCCGTGTATTACTAACAGTGAGGCAACACAACATAAGACCATCCGTGAATTGCTAACAGTGAGGCAACATACCATAAGACCATCCGTGCACTGCTATCCTATCTTCGTCTATAAAATCTACATGTGATACCAGCCACTGTAAACCCTCCACTTGATCCTCTATCTCTGTAGTGCCCTGAAACGATGAACACACAGTGACCATGGTAACACACATGGTGACCATGGCAACACAAAGTAATCATGATCTTGATTATGCAACCTTAAGTTGACTTCAGTCTGTACTATATGCAAGCCATTTAGCTGAGTTTATGTAGTACTCTGAGGTCAGACACCAGACTGGGGCTAGGATGCATAATGATCATACTTAAATCTTAACTTAAGATGAAGTTCAGTCAAAATACGCCATGAGAAATTGTTGGCCTTTCATCTGTATTTCATATATGTTAGGCATTGAAATCCAACATACAGTTACAGACTGGTAGTCGTTAGGCTTCTAAATTGCAGATGCACTTAAGTATACGCACGACACAAGCTGCTCTACAAAGCCCAAGACTCTAACTGAAATTTGAAATCTCTAAGTCCAACAATCCAGCTGCACTTCGTTATCTCAAAGTCAGAGACTCCAGCTAAACTTCATAATCTCAAAGTCCAAGACTCTAACTGAACTTTGTTATCTCAGTCCAACACTCCAGCTGAACTTCGTTATCTCAAAGTGCACGACTTCAGCTGAACTTCATTATCTCAAAGTCCAAGACTCCAGCTGAACTTCATTATCTCAAAGTCCAAGACTCCAGCTGAACTTCATTATCTCAAAGTCCAAGACTGCAGCTGCACTTCATTATATCAGTCAAAGACTCCAGCTGAACTTCATTATCTAAGAGTCTAAGACTCCAACTGCACTTTGTTATCTCAAAGTCCAAGACTTCAGCTGAACTTCATTATCTCAAAGTCTAAGACTCCAGCTGAACTTCATTATCTCAAAGTCGAATGACTCCAACTGCACTGCATTATCTCAGTCCAAGACTCCAGCTGAACTTCATTATCTAAGAGCCTAAGACTCCAGCTGAACTTCATTATCTCAAAGTCTGAGACTCCAACTGCACTTCATTATCTCAGTCCAAGACTCCAGCTGAACTTCATTATCTAAGAGTCTAAGACTTCAACTGAACTTCATTATCTCAAAGTGCAAGATGTTAGCAAAAATGTGTTATCTTAAAAGTCTATCACTTTAGTGGAACTTAATTATTTCAAAGTACAATACTCCAGCGTAACTATCTCAAAATCCACGTCCCCAGCTTCATGTTGTTGTCTCGCTGAACAAATGATTTGAGACATCCATACTTAAATAATTCAAAATCTACACTTTTACACTTTTAAAGAGTAATTTGATTACTATAATTATCATTATATAAAAAAATAGCAATCATGTATACTTATAGTGAGCAAAAACCAATGAATAATTAGATTCAATTAAAACCACATCAACATAAATGATAATGCAAGTTAAAACTTCGAGGCAAACACATTTATTATATCTAAATGTGGGAGACTGGGGTACTTCTGTTCATTTTGACATATCTGGTACCATGCCCTTGTTAATCAGAGACTCTGAAAATAACTACAAATACAGTAACATCATTTATATTCGTTTGCACGAAATTTTGAGTTGTTTTTTTTTTAATTGACTTTTTGGTGCACACATACATTTGCCTATTTTTTATGTTGAGAAAAAAAAGGAAAATGCGTATAAGTTATTTTCCAATGTGTTTGTGTTAAATTCATGTGTTGTATTAAATTCATGTGATTGTGTTAAATTTATGTGATAGCATATATGTTATTTTCCATTGTGATTGTGTTAAATTAATGTGTTGTGTTTCATGTGATTGTGTTAAATTCATGTGATTGTGTGAAATTCATGTGATTGTGTTTAATTTATGTGATTGTGTTAAGATCATGTGATTTGGTTAAATTGACAATTGGTCAACCCACCAAACCAACAAAAATGTATGTCCAAAGAATAATGAGTTTCCAGTACCTCTAATCGAATTGGTTACATACCAGTCTGTTTTTAATATGGCTTTCAAACTTGATCCCTCGACTACACGAGCCTCTACCATCAATAATGACAACAGCAAATCCTTCCGCAGCCAGTGTGTGCAGTCGTACATGCCTGAAATAGAAAAATATTTGAACCTTGCTCTAATAAAATGGACTGAATGCTTATGAATAAAGTGTCCTGCTAGATTAGCCTGTGCAGTTACACGGAAAACAAAATGGAGCGCATAGCTATTATTTTATTACACGGCTCATACAATGCAAGTACATAGAGAATAAGAATACTAGGTTCGCGTTGAATACAGAGAAGTTTATGTTGCGAGGCTTAGAACGCCGGAAGCGCGAGCCTTGGCGAGCGCTTTCGGTGTTCGAGCCGAGCAACATAAACTTCTCTGTATTCAACGCTAATCCTAGTATTCTATTTATCCCATTTGATTTTTTCAACGTGACATTTAACATAAATAGATCTAATAACCTTAACAATAAATTTAATTCAGTCATAAAAGCGCTTAAAATCTAACAAATGTAACCATGCGTAGTGATATACGTGTATTTGTTCTGGTACGCAAAATAGTTTTTTAAAAATTCACACACAAACTGTAAAACAAGTAAAAATATCACCATATGCCTCGATTCAATTTTACGCAGTATGCGAATTTTAACACATTACGACCGCGAAAAGAAGATTTTACTTTACTATAATTCATTTTATTTTCGAAAGAAAATGATCAAAATCCAATATGGCGGTGATTGCTCCTGACAAAATGCTGTCGATGTCAACATACATGTACACCATCGACGACCTAGTTCTGGCTACCATAACTTTAAATGTCGCTTTTTATGATTTTTGACTGGCGCGACTTTGTACAGGTCTGTCAATACTACAGTATTTAAGGACGCGCAGAACGTGTTTTTATATAATGTTATGGGTATGCCGTGTGTGATCCGATGCATCAATGGCGCCCATGTTAAAATCATTTCCCAGAGAACAGGGAACGACAAAAGTACAAACAAAAATCAAAACACGTAAGAACTAGTATCTTACCTTTAATTATCCTTTAAAATCCATCTAATAATCCATTTAACTCAATAATTGACGATTTTGCATCTAGGATCTTTAATAATTATTTTAGCATAGTTAAATAAAGACCCTTATGACATTCTATCACTTTATTCAAATGAGTTTATTAACTCAATAAACTTTCTTCTTCGTCACACGCTACGTCATGTACTCTACATTACTGCAAACCGGAGCAGTTTATCTAATAATAGCCGTTGGTAAACTCGGTTGCATTTGCAGATTTCTGCATACAAACATAATTATGTTTAAACTTGCACAATATTTTATTTATCTATGGTAAATGCCCTTTGTGTACGAGAAAATAATTTAATATATAAATACACAAATAATGGAAAACATTCCAGTACACAACAGATAAATGTGTAGAAAATACCCGTGTACAAAATGGGACGTTCCCAATTCCAGTGTGGTGTTATTTTTACCATCTTATACTTTACACAGCTCTATGCCTAACGTGAATTAAATAGGAAAGAAAACAAAGCAGATTATTCATGAATTGTGCGATATGTGTATGGCTTGTTGCACATTCTTAATTTTTAAGTTAAATGTCAAAAGTATATGCATTGGTTATAAACAATGCACATTACACGAAATAAGGAAAATGTGATCAATTGACAATTCAGATATGTCGACATACAGTACATGTAGAAAGCATGTGAAATAAGTCGCGTTTATAATAAATCGTCAAAAAATGGGGAAAATGACGCAATAAGTATGTCATTTTATGACGCCATCAATCAGCTGATTCATTATACGGATGGCGAAAAATTATGTTATATGACTAGATTTAAAGGTTGAAGGTCGTATAATTTTGAAGCTTTAGTTTTGTCGACTTTGTTTCTTATGAAAAATCATTCAGTGGTAAATTAAATATAAATAAAAAATAACAAAACAAAAATCGTGTAATTTTATATTTTATTTCAACATTTCTTTTGGTGAATATGTCATATATATTTTTTTCTGCAAAATATGCACATTTTCTTCCAATGGGTGACCTTAAAATTCGATCAATAAACCAAACAATATCGACCTAATTTTAGCGCATATCGCATGAAGTCATTTGAAAAGTAGTCCGTGCACGCGACAGGTATATTCCACTGTGTTGATTACAAGCAAGTATATTCCACAACGTGTTATACCGTCAATGTCGCGGTGAAAATGGGATAAAACTGTTTCCTTACTTCAGTCCCTTGTTTTCATATTAAATACTATACTAGTCAATCTGTTTCCTCACTTAAGCCCCTTTGTTTCATATAAAATACTGTACAAGTCAAACTGTTTCCTTACTTTTGCCCCTTTGTTTCATATTAAATACTATACAATTCAAACTGTTTCCTTACTTTAAACCCTTGTTTTCATATTAAATACTGTACAAGGCAAACTGTTTTCTTAACCTTGTTTTCATATGAATTACTATACAAGTCAATCGGTTTCCTCACTTGAGTCCCTTGTTTTCATAGTAAATTCTATACAAGTCAAACTGTTACCTTACTTAAGCCCCTTTGTTTCATATAAAATACTGTACAAGTCAAACTGTTTCCTTACTTTAGCTCCTTGTTTTCATATTAAATACTATACACGTCAAACTGTTTCCTTACTTAGGCCCCGTTGTTTCATATTAAAAACTATACAAGTCAAACTGTTTCCTCACTTTAGACCCTTGTTTTCATATTAAATACTGTACAAGGCAAACTGTTTTATTACCCTTGTTTTCATATTAAATACTGTACAAGTCAAACGGTTTCCTCACATGAGTCTCTGGTTTTCATAATAAATACTGCACAAGTCAAACTGTTTCCTTACTTTAGACCCTTGTTTTCATATTAAATACTGTACAAGTCAATCTCTTTCCTCACTTAAATCCCTTGTTTTCATATTAATACTGTACAAGGCAAACAGTTTTCTTACCCTTGTTTTCATATTAAATACTATACAAGTCAATCTCTTTTCTCACTTGAATCCCTTGTTTTGATATTAAATACTTTACAAGTCAAACTGTTTCCTTACTTTAGACCATTGTTTTCATATTAAATACTATACAAGTCAAACTTTTTCCTCACTTGAGTCCCTTGTTTTCATATTATATATGATACAAGTCAAACTGTTTCCTGATTTGAGTCCCTTGTTTTCATATTAAATATTGTACAAGGCAAACTGTTTCCTTACCCTTATTTTCACATTTAATACTATGCAAGTCAATCTGTTTCCTCACTTGAGTCCCTTGTTTTCATATTAAATACTGTACAAGTCAATCTCTTTCCTCACTAGAGTCCCTTGTTTTGATATTATATACGATATAAGTCAAACTGTTTTCTTACTTGAGCCCTTTGAAGGAGTTGGTCACCAGCTGTACATGCGGTCCCCCATACACAAACAGCACAGTGGGATACTTGACCCCATGCTGGTAATTGTGGGGCCGGTAGTACATCCCATACATTGTGTGGCCTGACTTGCTTTTGTAGTTGAACATCTCTGAGTAGCTGTAGTCAGGAAAGTCTGAAAACCAATTAACAATAATCATTTAAGTTTTTGTTTGAAGGCAATTAACGTTTATAATTAAAATTGCTTTCATCTGAAGGCAATTAACGACAATAACGAAAATAAGCCTTGCTCTGGATAAATGGGGCTTAATGCATGTGTATAAATTGTTGTCCCACTTAAGCCTGCGAAATACACACAGGCTAATCAAGGACGACACAACCCGCATGCATGGAAGTTTTTGTCAAAATCATTCTCTTTTAAGCAAAAATCAAGTTAAGGAAGAAACTGTTGGCCCTGATAAGCCTGTGTGCTTTTTGAAATCAAAATAAAATTATTTCAAATAAAAAACACAACAATACATTAAAGTATATGCCCCTGACTACTCACCTGTGGATGACATGAGGACAGCCAGGGGTTGAGTCTGTACAGACTGGGGTGAGATCTCTATTCTGTACAGAGCAGACTTGAGAGCTGAGTTCACAGCGCTGAACACTGTCACAAACATGGAGCACGCCTGAAAGGGACAATAAGCAGCAACAATAACTAAAGCAGTGAGGAACAACTTGATGAAGTAAGAAGTAAATTGTTGTTGTACTGTTATACACATTTTATATTATTTCAATTTAAAACTTTAAAGGCTAATAAAAATTGAACAACTTTATAAAATAAGGAAATATAAACATTGAAATGTGTCGGAGTACTTGGTCAGACAAGTTTGACTTTACAGACTGATAGACAGATGAACGGCTGGGCGTGCACGCGGCTGGGGGAACTGCAACAAGGGCAGACGGACTAACAGACAGCTATGATGAATCTAGTAAACCCCATTCATATTCATTGCAGCAGGAATAATAAATGATGTTATATATGATAACGCTCATGATCAACAAGTGCTTCACTGTCTATTGTACTGTACTTATTACCATGCCACAAATTATGCTGCATTATCTAAGAAGTAAGGATGGCGTAGTTGGTTAGCTATGGCATTGGCATGTGATCAGATGGTCTAGTGTTTGATCCTCGATGTGGATTATTTTAATATATCTCAAGGTATTAAGAACTCATGGGAAAACTGGGGTTAATGCATGTACATAAAATGTCGTCCTCGGATTAGGCTTATCAGGGGCCAAACTTTCCACTCAACTGGTTTTCCATAAATGCAGATAAGCCTTTGAGGACTGCACAGGCTAATCTGGGATGACAGTTTTGAACATACATTAAGTCCAGTTTTCCCAGCACATGACTCATATAACTTCTGATGTTTGCAAGTGTTGTCTCACCTTATCCAGTGTGACGTTGTGAGTGTACCCAAGCTCTGTGAGTCTGTAGACAGGACCCGGGGTCTGGTAGGAGACTACATACCTGGCAAGGAATAATACAATGATTATTGGTGTCTAGTTCTGAGAAAAACTGGGCTTAATTCATGTGCGTAAAGTGTCGTCCAAGATTAGCCTGTGCAGTCCGCAGGCTAATCAGGGACGACACTTTCCGCTTTAATGGTATTTTTAGTTTCAAGAAAGTCCCTCCTTACCAAAAATCAAGTTTAGGCGGAAAGTGTCGTCCCTGATTAGCCTGTGCGGACTGCACAGGCTAATCTGAGACGACACTTTACGCACATGCATTATGACCAGCTTTCACAGTACAAGACACATTGTATTTCATATTAGCATCGTACTGGGAATACGGGATTTAATGCTTGTGTGTAAAGTGTTGTCCCAAATCAGCCTGTGCAGACTGCACAGGTAAATCTGGGACACCACTGTCTGTCTACACTAAGAACAGATTTCCTTAAAACAAACAAATACCACAAAAATGGAAGGTATCATCCCTGAAAAGCCAGGGTGGACTGCACAGGCTTACATGGGTCCTACTTTTATGCACATGCAGTAAGCTCTGTTTTCCAATAGTGGGGCTAATATTTACAATTCTTAAAATATCAGTAAATTGAATTCAACATATTTCATTTATTATTTTCAAAACTAAATCTGAGCATGTTTTCACAAAACTCCTAGGCTTTGTTGTGTTTATGTCCATTGAAATTAAAATGCCTTGAACACAATTATTGTTAAAAATAATAATAACGGTTTATATTGTATAAATTTAAAAGCTGAAAACATGTGGTTCCAAATAGAAACTCAGATTTCTCTTTGGAAAATCAGTCCTGGTGGAGATAACAAGTGAGACCTTGGATCACTGAAGGTAAAGCATCGTGCTAAACAAGGGGTCGGCAGGATCTCTTTTTTTACTTTCTTTTTGCATTTTTTTAAAATCGAAGAAAGTTACTCCAACGCTGTAAATATTATACTGGGTTGTTTAAATTTAAATATATACAGATGCGTTTCAAGTGGAGTGTCCTTTAGTCCAAGGAAGTAGACCAGACCTCGTGTTTCGTCCACCCATATCTGAAAACAGAGACGAGGGGTAATTAAAGCTCATTGGGTTATTGTCGACCTGAAATGGCTTGAAGTCATCCGGGGGTGACTAGAAGCCGATTCATGTCACCCTGGGATGACTTCAAGCCGACAGGGTGATTAGAATTGGCTTCATGTCACCCCAGGGTGACATGAATCGGCTTGAAGTCACCCTAGGGTGACAAGAATCGGCTTCTAGTCACCCCTGGGTGACTTCAAGCGATTTCAGATCGACAATGACCCAATGAGCATTATTAAACCACTCATACAGATGAAAACATAAGCAAATTTAAAGCTTCTTCAGAAAAAGATTTGTAAACAAATATTGGTGATGTTTTTCAAATTGACATGTTCAAAATAATCACTAGGAAGAAAAAAACAACAGGTCAACAAGTAGTCAATTTGAGTTTACAAAATAAAAACACAACTTGAATATATTAGTTAACTAGACACTGTAAAATGATTTACATTTTTCGGCTTGAAATTTTCTGGTTGCTCAAAAATTACTTTTTCGTGGACATGTACAATTTTGTTCCTGTAAATTCTTGGGTTTCGGACAAAAATGAGAAATTTGAATTGGTGATTTTCACATTTTGTTTGGGTGAAATTCAAACATCTTTCAACCCATAAAATCAACGAAAAATCAATTTCCCACGAAAAATAATGATTAACAGTATAACCCAATAATAAGACAGGTTCAAATATATACAGTTTTAAGATACTGCTACCTCTTTAGAGGACACCTCCCAGTCCCCAGTGGTGATCTGTGTGACCTCACTCTCACAGGACATCACTGAAAACAGGGAAATATGGGTTAAAGGGTCGGTCAGTGAAAACATGGAAATATGGGTTAAAGGGGCAGTCACCGAAAACAGGAAAATATGGGTTAAAGGGTCAGTCACTGAAAACATGGAAATAAGTGTAACAGGGACAGTAACTGAAAACATGGAAATATGGGTTAAAGGGTCGGTCAATGAAAACATGGAAATAAGTATTACAGGGACAGTAACTAAAAATATGGAAATATGGGTTAAAGGGGCAGTCACCGAAAACAGGAAAATATGGGTCAAAGTGTCAGTCACTGAAAACATGGAAATAAGTGTTACAGGAACAGTAACTGAAAACATGGAAATATGGGTTAAAGGGTCGGTCAATGAAAACATGAAAATAAGTGTTACAGGGACAGTTACTGAAAATATGGAAATATGGGTTAAAGGGTCAGTCACTAAAAACATGAAAAAATGGGTTGAAGTGTTGGTCACTGAAAACATGGCAATAGGTGTTAAAGGGACAGTCAATGAAAATATGGAAATATGGGTTAAAGGGTCGGTCACTAAAAATATGGATATAGGTGTTAAATGGACAGTGAGTAAACACATGGAAACACGTGTCAAAGGGACAGGGAGTAAGCACATGGAAATAAGTGCCAAAGGGACAGACAGTTAAAACATAGAAATAAGTGTCAAAGGGACAGACAGTTAAAACATGGAAAAACGTGTCTAGGGGACTGTCAGTGAGAACATGGAGTATGGGTTAAAGGGATAGTCAGTGATAATAAAAGGGAAATTTGGGTTAAAAGGATAGTCAGGGATAACATTGAAATAAGCGTTAATGAGAAAGTATGTGATGGAATGGAAAAACATGTAAAAGGAACAGTCAGTGAAAACATGGGAATAAGTATAAAAGGGTAAGTCAGTTAGTACATAGACATTAGTGTTAAAGGGAGAGTCAGTGAAAACATAAAATACTTGTTAAAGGGACAATCAGTGATAACATGGAAATAAGAGTTAAAGGGACTGTCAGTGAAAGCACGGTGTTTCAGGGAAAGTCACTTAAAACATGGAAATACATAGTTACAACTGTGACAGAATCAGGATGCTTGTATTTTTTCCATAAAATCTGCATTTCAGATTGTTATGCATCTTGTAAATACTCTGTTTATACTTTTTAGTGAAATAACCAAGTTGTTCATATTGTGGTGTTTACACATTTGATTCGGTCTTTGATCCAACTCTCTGAATTCATAAACCAATTTTATGCATGCATACAGATATGGTTTCATCGTTTGATATATTTCTTTTTATTCAAGTTAAGACATAAAGTAATCAAAGACATTTATTCCTTACACAACCCATGTTTGGACACTGAAAAATACAGCAGATGTTTAACAATATGTCACCAGTACATTGTGCTTGTTAGCTGTATCAACACTGTCGAATACAACATTGATCAGATATTTGTTTTTTCATCACACTTGTGAAGGTATAATTAATTATACCTATAATGGAGGTGAAGGTATAATTGTGAAGGTATAATTATGGGTAAATACATGAGCCTTGCTCTGAAAAAGCCAGGTTTAATGCATTTTTAAAGTGTTATCGTAGGTTAGCATGTGCACTTCTCACGGTGAGGACACTTTTCGCTTGAATAAAACAAACTGTAAAGGAAGTCTCGTCTCAACTAAAAATAAACAGAAGATGCTGTCTGCACAGGTAAAAATGGCACAATACTTAAGGCACACGCATTTAGCCCTGTTTTACCAAAGCAGGCTAAAATTACGACAACTCCAACCTGAGTTACCTGTTTGCTGAGTCTGTCCATGATGAGTCAGTGATGCACTGACCCGATAGAGATGCCGGTATCCTGATCTCTCTGACATCCACAGAAACTCTACATCCCTAGAGTCGGGCCTGGCCGGCAGGAAATGCAGTATGTCTGTGATCTGTGACAAGTGCAGAAGATTTAAAATATGAGAATTAACATTTAGAAAAACGGGGCTTAATGCATGTGTGCAAAGTGTTATCCCAGATTAGCCTGTGCAGTGTGCATATGGGTGTGAGTAAAGGGTTTTTCACGATTAAATAGTGCAGTCCTCACAGGCTAATCTGATAACTGGATAATTCCGCTTTTATGGAATTTTACATTGAAAATAATAATGTTTTCTACAACATAATAAATCTAGAATAGGTGGCAAGTGTTGTCCCTGATTAACAGTTGCGGACTGCACAGACTAAACATGGCCAACGCCTTCAACTCAAAACATTGGATTTTGTGAGTTGACCAATCCACACATTAAAAACAAACAGAATGGAACATTTCCAACAAAATGTCATCTTTTTTAAAATCAGAAATCCATGCAGTAATGTGTCAACTACAAAGTCTTTTTTTTTAACCATGAACTATCCGACTGTAACAATATAAATTAATTGACAGTATATACTACAAAAAAAACTTATAATGATTTTTTTGTAAAAGTATTATGCGCTCTTCTTTTCTGTAATTTTACAATGAGATCACCTACATTGACCCAGATGTCGGAGGTTTCCTCCAGTAGGTCATGTACAGGTGGCAGTGGGACAGGTTCATACTGGGTGTCTGTCCGTGTCTGTGAGCTAGGCTGGTACCGGGCCTCTGCGACAAAACACTCTCGAGGGATCAGGTACAGGGTGAG
The DNA here is from genome assembly GCF_020536995.1 of Dreissena polymorpha. Lineage (NCBI taxonomy): Eukaryota > Metazoa > Mollusca > Bivalvia > Myida > Dreissenidae > Dreissena > Dreissena polymorpha. Next base: position 147,093,307 of record NC_068356.1, on the reverse strand, counting down.
ATTGGTCTGAACCCGATTCAACATCTGACAGTGGACACTGCAAAATGTGTGGAGAATATTGTTCACAGTGGTATATTATATATGTGATGACCAAAATATCAGCAGTACAGTGGACACTTCACAATGCATGGACACAATTTCTGGAAATTCTATTAAAAATATGTAATGATCAAAATATATGCAATTAAAAACTATTAACACTTTATAATGCATGGAAGAAATTGTTGGCAATGTTATTTCATATATGTTGTACTAAAAATATAAGCTCTTAATTCAGAAAGCACTGCAAAATGCATGAAGGAAATTGTTGGCAAAGTTATTGCACATATGTTATGATAAAAATATAAGTATTAAGACTTTTAAGAAATCAGCAGACACACAGTGCACATTGCAATATGCATGACAGAAATATGTTGATCAATGTTAGAACAATAATATTCACTCTGATAACTTCAGATAATAGTTTACCATATAGTTGAATAATAATTTGCCTAGAATTACCTCATTTTTAATGTTGTATACTGGTTTGAAAATAATCACTTATTTTTTAGCAAACCCTTTACAAAAGCATTGTTTTCCAACTACCGAAAACCAAGCAGTGCCAGAACAATAAAAATGTGTAATTGCAAACCTGTGTGTCATATCATTAATATTAAAATTGAAAAAATGTTTGTGTAGTTCTCTGGGAAAACAGAGATTAATGCAAGTGCCTTAAGTGTCTTCCCAGATGAGCCTGTGCAGACACTTTCCTCTTTTATGTACATTTTCGTTTAAAGAAGTCAAGACGGAAAGTGCCGTCGCCTGATTTGCCTTTTGACCGGGACAACACATTACGTATATGCATTCAGCCCCTTCCTTTTGACCGGGACAACACTTTACGTATATGCATCCAGCCCCTACCTTTCGACCGGGACAACACTTAACGTATATGCATTCAACTCCTTCCTTTAGACCGGGACAACACTTTACGTATATGCATTCAGCCCCTTCCTTTTGACCGGGACAACACTTTACGTATATGCATACAGCCCCTTCCTTTTGACCGGGACAACACTTTACGTATATGCATTCAGCCCCTTCCTTTTGACCGGGACAACACCTTACATTTATGCATTCAGACCCTTCCTTTTGACCGGGACAACACTTTACGTATATGCATTCAGCCCCTTCCTTTTGACCGGGACAACACTTTACGTATATGCATTCAGCCCCTTCCTTTTGACCGGGACAACACTTTACATATGTGCATTCAGCCCCTTCCTTTTGACCGGGACAACACTTTACATATATGCATTCAGCCCCTTCCTTTTGACCGGGACAACACTTTACGTATATGCATTCAGCCCCTTCCTTTTGACCGGGACAACACTTTACGTATATGCATTCAGCTCCTTCCTTTTGACTGGGACAACACTTTACGTATATGCATTCAGTCCCTTCCTTTTGACCGGGACAACACTTTATGTATAATCATTCAGCCTCTTCCTTTTGACTTGGACAACACTTTACATATATGCATTCAGCCCCTTCCTTTTGACCGGGACAATACTTTACGTATATGCATTCAGCCCCTTCCTTTTGACCGGGACAACACTTTACGTATATGCATTCAGCCCCTTCCTTTTGACCGGGACAACACTTTACGTATATGCGTTCAGCCCCTTCCTTTTGACCGGGACAACACTTTACGTATATGCATTCAGCCCCTTCCTTTTGACCGGGACACCACTTTACGTATATGCATTCAGCCCCTTCCTTTAGACCGGGACAACACTTTACATATATGCATTCAGCCCCTTCCTTTAGACCGGGACAACATTTTACATATATGCATTCAGCCCCTTCCTTTTGACCGGGACAACACTTAATGTATATGCATTCAGCCCCATTCCTTTTGACCGGGACAACACTTTACGTATATGCGTTCAGCCACTTCTTCCAAGAGCGCAGGGACAACACTTTACATTTATGCAGTCAGCCCCTTCTTCCAAGAGCGCAGGGACAACACTTTACGTACATGCATTCAGCCTCTTCTTCCAAGAGCGCAGGGACAACACTTTACGTACATGCATTCAGCCCCTTCTTCCAAGAGCGCAGGGACAACACTTTACGTACATGCATTCAGCCCCTTCCTTTTGACAGGGACAACACTTTACGTATATGCATTCAGCCCCTTCCTTTTGACAGGGACAACACTTTACATATATGCATTCAGCCTCTTCTTCCAAGAGCGCAGGGACAACACTTTACGTACATGCATTCAGCCCCTTCTTCCAAGAGCGCAGGGACAACACTTTACGTACATGCATTCAGCCCCTTCCTTTTGACAGGGACAACACTTTACGTATATGCATTCAACCCCTTCCTTTTGACCGGGACAACACTTTACGTATATGCTTTCAGCCCCTTCTTCCAAGAGCGCAGCTCATATGACAAATTAACCTACAAGTTTCCGTCCGGTGTCCATCCTGCCCTGGCAAGGTATTCCGTGTCCACTGAAAGACTCGACAGAGGCTCAAACAACCTTAGCATGATGACTTCATCTTCAAACTGAAACATACAGAACAGTAAGAATTATGAAATGTTTGACAAAGACTGGTTTGTAAATGGGCCTTAGTCTGGGTCATCTGGGAAAATGCATGAGCGTCAAGTGTCTTCCCAGATAAGACTTAGCAGTCTGCACACTTGAAAACGAGACAACAAGTGTCCCCTTTCAGGATTTTTTTTGTACAAAAGAAGTTTATTCTACACAACACAAAAATCCAGTCTAGGCTGAAGGATTTGTCACTGATAAGCCTGTGTGGACTGTACAGGCTAATCTAGGACCACCCTTTATGCACATGCATTAAGCAAGAGATATCTTCAACAAATCTACAGCACTGAGTAAACATGCACACACACACACATCTCATTGATGTATAAATGGTGTTGGAAACAATAAAATTTGAAGAAATCAAATTTGAAATTGTTAATTTTTCTTTGAAAGATCTTCCACAAAAGTCATCTACAGCTATTTGATATGCCTGGCGTGGTCTATTTGTCAAGTTATATAGAAATCACATCAGTTGACATTTATGAAAATAAGGCAGTTTAATTCAAGAAAGTTCATGGATTGTTGCAGACAATTTTCCCTTTTTCTAAACTGTGTCAATTAGTCCAGACCTGAATACCAACACCTTAATGCTAAATGGAATAAGCCATACAAATGCCCCCTACATCGGGTATCTGGATCACATTACAGTATGCTGCAAGTCTGTATCCACAAAACTCACTTTCTTCAATGGAGTTGGATTCTGGGCTTATGACATAACTAGCTTTGTTAGGCTAATCAGGGACGTCACTTTCCGTTTTTATAGAGTGTTTGGTTTAAAGAAAATCTCTTTTAGATGAAAATCGAACCAAGGTGGAAAGCGTCGTTTGTAATAAGCCTGTGGGGACTGTACAGGCTAATCTAAGACAACTCTTCACGCACATGCATTGATCCCCGTTTTCCCAAAGCAAGGCTCAAAACAACTCTTTACGCACATGCATTAAGCCCCGTTTTCCCAAAGCAAGGCTCAAAACAACTCTTTACGCACATGCATTTAGCCCCGTTTTCCCAAAGCAAGGCTCAAAACAACTCTTTACGCACATGCATTAAGCCCCGTTTTCCCAAAGCAAGGCTCAAAACAACTTTTTACGCACATGCATTAAGCCCCGTTTTCCCAAAGCAAGGCTCAAACAACTCTTTACGCACATGCATTAAGCCCCGGTTTTCCAAAGCAAGGCTCAAACAACTCTTTACGCACATGCATTAAGCCCCGTTTTCCCAGAGCAAGGCTCAAAACTAATTCATAACAGTCCTTCAAACAACAAAGTTACATTGATAAGGAGCTTACTGTATGTGACACAAGTTAAGGTTTTAATAGCAGCTGTGAACCCAGCACAGAAGAACTGACCCAAGCACTGGGGAAACCAGGCTTAATTCATGTGTGTAAAGTGTCCTCCAATATTAGCCTGTACACTCAGCACATGCTAATCAGGAACAACACTTTCTGCTTTAATTGTATTTAACATATAACTTTAAATAAGTATTTTCTTAGAAAAAATCCAGTCTAGATGGGAAAATAAATCGTCCCCGATTATCCTCTTTACGCACATTCATGAAGCCCGCCTTTCCCAGACAATATTAAACATAAAAAGCCGCCTACCCTTCCATAGTTTCCAACAGTGAACTGAGCCATCTTCAGACAGCTGTCAGCATTGGTTTTACCCGCACGGGGATACCGGTACTTGTCCACCCCCTTGTCATCCAGGGGCAAATAAATCTTGCATGAAACAAAAAAGCATTATCATTATCAATTGTTTACATTATTTTAATATGGCAAATGCGTTTTTTACAGGCCAATACCTATTACATTTAATGAATAATTAAATAAAATAATGAGCACATAATGAGTATTTCAATTATTAATAATCAGTATATCAGTATCCATCGCTGCATCTTTTTCCTCCTCCTCATTATCAGAAAAATGACTTGTTATTGTGTTATTCCAGATCGTAGATCTGAGCAGCGTGCCAAATATAGCTCAGCCGAATGTAATTGTCAAAATATCTTCCTCATGTAATTAAAAAATATGCCTCTATTTACTGTTTACCTGTACAATATCGACTTCAGATTCATTCACTTCCTCATAGAGAATCCTGTATGTCCGTCCATCTCTACACACAGGGTCCCACCAATATCATGTGTACCTGACATACAAAACACATGGCTTTGACGTAAGTGTAGTTTAAGGCCTGAGGTTTCATTAGGACCTTGAATAAAAATTTTTTTCAATATCTGTCAATTTTTTTAAGCTTAAATACTAATAAACTTAAATTCCCTTCTTCATTTTGAAATCTATCTGATCTATTTGTAACCTATTTATTTTTGCTCGATTTCCTCAGAGACTTATCACAAATCTTTTATTTTTAGGTTCACCATATCCACTACAGAATGACAACCAGCAAACACCAATAAACTAAGGGCATATAACTTAGGCTACAGATATACAATGCAAACAGACAGACACACAGAATTATTATATAATACTAAATCCCCGCAAGGCTATATAAAGGACCAATGCATTCAAGTTTGAATATTGTACATTGAAAACCAAGGATGACTTTGTCTGATATGTTTTTGTTTTAGGACAAATGTAGGACTGACATTGTTGATGAATCCAGTATACTCCCCATACTTGGATTGGGGGCTATAATTACTACGCAAACAGCTTAGTTATCTTGGACATAGCATTTCCAAGGTCCCTAACTGCACACAACCAATTTCAAGGTTACACACTACACATGGCAAGGTTATAAAAAAGGCCATCCGCTTAAAATGGTTTTCTTGCATTAATGCCAACCATTGCTGAGGGTGTGGATATGTAAGTAGGTTAATTTATAATATATACATAAAGCCACTTGCCCAAACATGAAATATCACATTAACTGTAAACCTCATTTTTTTATCAAGATCAAAAATAAATCCTACAAAACCTTTTTTTATTTTTGCTTATTTAATAAAATGAAGCTAAATAAACTAGACATTTCTCGTCTGATAACAGTTATTTAAACAACACTTGAACCGTAACAAAAATGTGCATTGACGTAAAGCAAGAGATTGTTGAAACTGTATGTCGCAAAATATAATATATATGACGTAAATGTGTTACTGTTTGGTTATGTCATATAATGCGTTAATATTACTTCATGATTTTTCTTCCATATATATATATATATATATATATATATATATATATATATATATATATATATATATATATATATATATATATATATATAAACGGAAGCTATATCTATAATTGTAGTAGTTTTCTGCGTGACTGAAAACACCAACGATGTTATTTGTAACTGAAAAGTAAAGAAAAAGATAAACACAATTGCATTTGAAAGCCGATGTTTGGAATCCCAAGCCATTAACGGCGTTTCTAAAAATAGGTTTGGAAATCCATGCACACCATGCTAGTTTTGACTTCCACAAACAACAAGCCCCGAGGTAAATTAGGCAAATTGTTCGTGATTATTTGTACTATTTAACCACATAAACAGACGATTTTCTTTGTTCTTTTTTGCACTTGATTTAGCAAAATAATTTTAAACAAAAGAAGTCGTGAAAATAACTGGCCGGTCAATTTATTGCTTTAAGACAGACGGTATCATACGAATAGTAACGCATGCCAACGATTTGCAGCCGGACTTTTACGTTTCTGCGTTTAGACACCTTCCGGACTAATCGCAAGTACCCGGATTTCGCGGTTCGTCACTTAAATACTTCGTACAGAGACTTTTTTTGCACCCAAACCCTCTCACCCCCCCCCCCCTGAAAAAATCCTCGGATTTACGCCGATCTCAAAACTGGTCCGGAAGCCTCAAAATCCGGATTTCCGGATTATTCCGGAATTTTACAACCCCTTTAATAATAATTATATAACTAGTCTTTTGAAATTTTGGATCTATAATAGATATTCTTTACACAGGTCTTCGTGATTTCGATATAATTGGCTTTACTGAAACATGGTTAAATAATTCTATCCCATCTACTGATCTCCTCTTCAACGGCTTCCACCAGCCAATCCGCAAGGATCGCTCCGACTCACATGGTGGTGTTGCAATATACGTCAATGGAAATATATCTTTTAAACGCAGATATGATCTCAAATTACATAATGTTGAATGTATATGGATTGAAGTATTTCTCTCAACCAATAAGTCAATTCTGTTTGGCGTTTTTTATAGACCACCCAGTGCTGAAAGATTATACACGAATGCCATCAAAGAGTCTATTGGTTCAGCCAGAGAAACACTCATAAACGATATTATTATTACAGGTGATTTCAATATGAATGCTCTATCAGAACCAACAACCCGTGAAGTAAACGAATTATGTCCCCAATATGATCTTACTCAACTTATTTATGAACCAACACATTATACTAGCAATCATCTTCCGTAATTGACTTGATCTTTGTAAGTAATGAAAATACTGTATTACTCTCTGGAGTAGGAGAACCATCTTAGATCAAATGGTTCGGTACCACTGCCCAGTTTTTGTTACATTGAAATTAACAAAACCAAAATGCAAAACGTTTTTCGACATATCTGGCGCGACTACATTGGGGACTATACAAACTTACGACAATTAATGACAAATACTAATTGGGATCTACTACAATCCGCAAATATTGATATCTACGCTGAAAATATAACCAAAACAATATTACAAATAGCAGGCAATTGTATTCCTAACAAAAATGTTTGTATACGCTCTTGTGATCTCCATGGATAAACAATATCATAAAGAAAAAAGTCGGCAACGAAAACGTCTGTATCGAAAAGCCAAAAAAATTGAATACTGATAATCACTGGTCAAATTTCCGTCGCGCCAAAAATGAAGTTGTTTTACTTTTACGTTATTCAAAAAATGAATATTTTAGTAATATTGTGGAAAAAATTAAATCCTCTGAACTTTGTGCTAAAGACTGGTGGAAGACGCTCCGAACATTTATCCCATCTAGCACAAACAATTCAATTCCTCCTTTTTACGATGATCAAACGAGTACCTTTGTAGCGGATGACACATGAAAAGCTGATATGTTAAATAAGTATTTTGCAAGGCAGTGCTCCGTTGATGAACGAAACTACAATCTCCCATCTATACACAATTTAAATGATAATATTCTTCAATCTATTCACATAACTAAGGAGGAAGTCATTGACTCAATAAAATGCCTTCAGATTGGTAAAGCTTCTGGTCCTGATGGAATAGATAATCGCATTCTCAAAGAGGCAATGTATCAATTAAGTCATCGATTGTGTGATTTATTTAATTCTTGTCTACGCTCCTGCAAAATGCCTGCTTGCTGGAAAATTGTAAATGTGTGCCCGGTTTTCAAAAAGGGTGATCCAGCCTAAACGTCAAACTTCCGACATATTTCACTCTTTTATGCTAATTCATTCTTTGCGCCCACTCAATCTGGTTTCTTGCCTGGTGATTCGACTGTTAACCAACTAACATATATCTATAATACTTTTTGCAGAGCGCTAAATTATGGTCTAGAGGTTAGAGTTGTATTTTTGATATAAGTAAAGCTTTCGACAGAGTTTGGTACAAAGGTGTATTATTCAAACTTCAAAAAGCAGGCATCCGAGGAAATTTATTCTCTTTTTTGTCAAACTATCTTTCCAATCGCAAACAGAAAGTAATTTTACCAGGAACGCACTCGAATCTTACTGAAATTAGTGCCGGCGTCCCTCAAGGTTCTATTTTAGGCCCTCTCATGTTTCTAGTGTATATAAATGATATTATAACTGATATACAAGCTCAAATCCACTTGTTCGCGGATTATACCAGTCTTTCTATGGTCGTAAACTCACCAAACGAAACTGCAGCCATTTTACAATCCGATATTGATAAAATCTCTATGTGGGCAGTTAAACGGTTAGTAAGCTTCATCCCCTCTAAATCCGAATCAATGCTAATATCTAGAAAAATTACAAACCATCTCATCCGCCAATATCAATGCATAATATTAATATACCGATCGTTGACGTCCAGAAACATTTAGGTGTATTTATTTCAAATGACTGCACTTGGCATGCACATACTATCGTATGCAAAAGAAAAAGCATGGAAACGAATCCATATAATGCGTCGTCTAAAAACAATTCTCGATATAAAAACTCTCGAGAAAATATACTTTTCTTTTATAAGACCAATTCTTGAATATTCTGACACTGTTTTGATAATTGTACAAAATATGAAAACGATGAACTTGAAAAAAATCCATACTTGAAGCTGCATGAATAGCATCTGGATGCACCAGTCTAGTCTCAATTGAAGACCTTTTATATGAGCTAGGGTGGGACACCATCAGCCAACGCAGATGGAAACACAAATTAATATTAATGTATAAAATGAATTCCACCAATGTCCCAAACTATATGCAATCTCTCTTGCCTCAAACAGTGGGTTCACGTAACAATTACTCTCTAAGAAATTCATCACATTTACAAACAATTCAAGCTAGAACATCATTATATTCAAGTTCTTTCTTACCATCTACTGTATCCGAATGGAAGCGTCTCCCCGACGACATCAAAAATACTGAAACGCTCCATTCTTTCTTAAGACTAATTAACAGTGATCGCCCGACCTCAAATCCTTTATTTTCATATAGCGAAAGGCGCTTTCAAATGTTACATACGCGCTTAAGAACGGATTGTAAACAATGGTGTATGTGAATTGCATGTATACGTTATAGGTAGTAGTATGTGTTAGCACTGATGAATATTCGGTTCGCGTAGAAGTTGGAAGTACTGGTGTTTGTGCAGTTAAAGTAGAAGTTATAAACCTAACCTGTATGTGAATCGCTTGTATACATTATACGTACTGTTGTTTGTGCAGTTCCCGTAGAAGTTATGAATACTGTTGTTTGTGCAGTTCGCGTAGAAGATGTATGTAATGTTGTATGTGTAGTTCACGTAGACGTTTTAAGTACTGATGGATATGCAGTTCAAGTAGAAGTTGGAAGTACTGGTGTATGTTCAGTCTAAGAAGAAGTAATAAACACTAGTGCATGCATGAATTGCATGTATACGTACACGTTGAAAGCACTGCTATATGTGTAGTTCAAGTAGAGGTTATAAGTTCTGATATATGCGTAGTAAAGTAGAAGTTATATGTAACTAAATGTGCAGTTCAGATTGATATCGTAAGTATTTTTGTAGGTACATGTAAAATCGTAAGTATTTTGGTAGGTGCATGTAACGTTAAAGTTGAAAGTACTGTGAAAATGTTGTTCACGTAGACGTTGTTAGAATTGATGTACGTGCAGTTTGTAAGAACTGGTTATGTGGAGTTCGCGTAGCAATTGTAAGTACTGCCGTATGTGGAGTTCACGTAGACGTTTTTAGTCCGTGTGTTGGTGCAGTTCAAGCAGACGCAGTGAGTACTACTACATGTGGAGTTAAGAGAGAAGCTGTAATTACTGTTGTATGTGGTGTATATGCAGTAACGTAAAAGTTGTAATTACCGGTGGATTTGTTGTTCACGTATACATTGTAAGTACTGGTGTTTTTGCAGTAAAAGTATTAGTTGCAATTAATTTTGGATGTGAAGTGCACGAAAACAACGTTGGTACTTGTGTATGTGCTGTTCCCGTACATGTTTAACGTACTGTTTAATTTGCAGTTTAACGTATAGGTTGTAAGTTCTATTGTTTGAGCAGTTGACGTAGCAGTGGCAATGTTTGGTGTATGTGCAGTTCAGTTGGAAGTTATAAGTCCTGGTATGTGTTATTTGCATGAAGAAGTTGTAAGTAATTGTGTATGTGCAGTACACATAAAAGTTGTAAGTACTGGCGCTTGTGTCGTGCACGAACAAGATTTAAGTGAAGTTGTAAGTAATTGTGTACTTGCAGTGCACAAAGAAGTTGTAATTAATTGTGTACGTGCAGTGCACAAAGAAGTTGTAAGTAATTACGTACGTGCAGTGAACAAAGAAGTGTTTTATTAAGTTATTGTGTACGTTCTGTGCACAAAGAAGTTGTAAGTAAGTGTGTACTTGCAGTGCGCAAAGAAGTTCTAAATAGTTGTGTGCGTGCAGTGCACACAACAGTTGTAAGTAATTGTGTACGTGCAGTGCACACATAATTTGTAAGTTATTGTGTACGTGCAGTGCTCATAGAATGTTTAAGTACTGGCGCATGTGCCGGCAACGAACAATTGTTTATACTGTTGTTTGTGCAATTCACATAGACCTGGTAAATAAATGCGAATATGCAGTCATTTACTCGTTGTAGGTTCTACATTGTATATAGGTCATGTAGAGGTTGTAAAAACTGGTGTTTGTAATGTTCACGTAGAGGTTTCAAGTACTGGTGAACACGCAGTTAATGTAAAACGTGTGTTTGTGAATGCGTGGTTCACGAAGAAGTTAAAGTACTGGCGTATGTTTAGTTCACGTACAAGTTGCAATAACTGACACATTATGTTTTTCCTGATAGTTTAGTCTTTTTAACACTTTCAGGTTCAGTGTGATTGTGCCTCCATAGAGACGTGCACTGTGATGGGCTGTCTGGGGTATGGGTCTCACATCAGACAGGCACGGGTAGACGCCTACAGGGAGTATGATAGTATAATAACTGCCTCGGATCCTGGTGCGGGAACGGTGATCACTACGGGTAGCAAGGCAGAAGGGCTTACATGCTTGTTTGAAAGCGATTTGGATGAAATGGTTGTATTAGACGGCGTCTTGTGTTTAGAAAATGGTGTTGGTGCTGACACATTCCCAAGGGAGACAACTGTGTTTACATTTAACACCGGCTTGTGCTACCACGGACACTCTCGGCTTAATTTGCTAGAGCGACGTGGTTCAATAATGTCACCAATGTCGCGCGACGCTCTGTGTCATGATACAAATGGACATCTCCTGAACAGCGACCTGTTTGTTAACATGTTCGATTTTATATACGTTTCAGGCGAGGTGCGTCATGGACGTGCAGGGCCAACAAAACATAGTTCTTTTGGGCAATTGCATATAGGCATAGTCGTGTCTTTACGCTGTCACTGTCCTGGTATACTATTAAAATGGGCAGAACGTAGTCGCCATTTGCCACTACCAGATATCGTTCACAAAGTCGTAATCATGGGCGCATTCTTTACTCCTGTTGATGTTAAGGGTAGTGAATATCAACATCTAGAATGGAGGATTTGCTTTAACACTGCTGAGAATGAGCTTATGAGCAGTCTCAATGACATATAAGTTTACGTATATGTTATATTGAAAATGATAATTAAGGATGTATTAAAGCCAGTAAAGAAAGAAATTTCATAATACACAGTGAAAAACATTCTATTTTGGCTAGCAGAGAACAATGCACAAGCCCTATTCGATGAAAAGTAGTTTGCTTGAAGGACCTGGACAACTAAGAACAGCAATATCAAATATCCATCTGCCATATTATATGATACCAGAAAGGAATCTAATGACAGGTTGCGGCCTGGGTGGAGATCAAAAGCGTTTCTGGGTAGAAACTATCGCGGACATGATGAACGAAGGTCCAAAGATATTTCTTAGATTGTCGAAGATACGGAAAGCAGTAGTATCGCACACAGAGCCAGAGGTACAGCAAGAAAAAAAATGGAGCTCGAACTGCTGGAGCTGAATTTCAGGAACAGATCAACACATTACGATGAAGAGAATGATTCAGATTCTATGCTGGAGGCGATAGTGTGTCGTATACATGACATTGTGAGGATGATTTGGGAACGAAGTCGTTTAAATGAACTGGATGAAGTAAATAAACTGATGCTCATGTAATTGTGTTGTAAATGACGGTGATTCCATGAAAAATATATGTCAAACAATTCACTACAGAACGTAGTTTATTTAGGACATCTAGAACATAAAATATGCATGTGCTCATGCGTAGTTTGATATTCGGGGATATGAATGGTTTTATGATTAATGTTTGCATTATTAAGTAATACAATCTGACTGTAAATGTTCGTATTGACACGCACATTATCCAAATATTTATTTGATGGATATTTTCCATTTAAAACGTATACGTTCTGAAATAGTGCAATTCAATGCAGCGCGAACACATATTCCAGGTTTTTTTCCAGTGTTTTCAATGTCCTGAAAATAGTCAGTATGTTCTAGAAAAAACATTTTGCATAACTTAAACGCGGAAAAAATGCGGAAGATAAAGCATGGAACCCGGCCCTACGTCGGAAATAAATATGTGCGTCATACATTGATATACATATTTTAGTTCAAAACATTCATCATCTATTACTACGAATGACTACAAAGTTATACATGTGTTATATGCGATTGATATATTTCTTTCCTATCGAATATAGTATAAAATATGTCCACTTTGTCCGACATATTTTGGTCAATGCACATGCTGTCAATTACTGTTGAATTTACGACTGTTTTACTTGGAGCTTCCGTTTATGGAAAATATACCTTTGACTGCTTACTGGCGTGTTGCTGAAATACATGCAAGCTGTTTTGTTTTTCCTTCGTTATTCATTAAATTGTTGTTATGTGTTTATAAGATATTGATAATTTGCGTAATCAATTGAATGCAATTATAAGTACGGAAAGCTGGTGTTGTAGTACATTTAAGTGAAGGAACAAAATAGTATGATATGCAATATAAACGGCAGCACGCGGAAGTCATGTATCTACTGTGCAAACATTCTGTATTATTAATACTTCTGGACCAATTTAACATGAAAAGTCAATATCCGCCTATGCCTTAATCTTGGGTGATTCTTTATAAATACTTATGATTTAGGTATCATGTACAACTTCTGCGGCATTCTAGGTCAAACATTTACCCGATGATAGAGAGAATAACAGGTTACTGCCTGATCTTTTTTAATATCAGGCAAAGCTAATGGCGAGGCTTGCCGAGCCGTTATTTTATTCGTGCCGATCCTGATATATTCCACACGGATTAGGAAGTAACCTGTTATTCTGTGTATGATACCTTTACGAATTTAAAGAAATCATGAAAAAAATCGCTGAAAAGCTGCAGTTTTAATGGAATAGAATATGACTTTTGTCGTTTGACGTGTTAATAATGACGTCATGAGCACTTTGCTGTTTGTATTGCATTTTGTGTTTCAAATATATTACCTCTAAGTATCTTATTGTTTGTGTTGTTGCATCTGATTCGATTCAACTAAAATGGTTACTTTATAGTTGATTCCGAGTAATTTGACCATCCACCACACATGACTGATACAAGAACTTCGTGTTGATCATGATATAATATAAAAAAAATTATCAGGCCACGTTATATGGGTTATTATTTATACACTTTTTACCTCTATTTTCTTCATTATTAATCTCGTATGGGCGTTGAAAATACACAAGCCCTGTTGTGCCTGCAAAATATGTATTTCATAAGACACTGTCGGCCTAAGCATTAATAAAGTATTTTAAAATTTCATGTTTTAGAGATACTTTTTTGTACCGATGGTGTTCGAGTGGACGAAAAAGTCGAAAAAAAACCCATATTTTCGGCACACCCCTATATATCCGTATATAGTTACCCCCCGGGATTAAACTATACTAGACCAGTTTTAATTCAATATGGTAATAACAAAAAATAGATCTACAATTACTTTTATGCTACAGTAAATCAAACAGTCCATGGACGGGTAGATTTTGTGATTAAATTGTGGTTTAAGGCGTAAGTTTGGCGACAATTCATTGTTGCATTTACATTTTCAGTTATTTATTTTGTCGAATATTACTGACTTTATTGACTGCCTTAGACCTGACCCCCTTAGGTTTATGTTTTTATTGCATTTTTCGACCACTTTATTTTTCCATTTATGCCAACGAATTGTACTCAAATGAATACTATAATACGCCTGTCTACGCCGCTGGTTGTCTGAACTGTTACATTTGACCTTCAATATTGCTATCTATGTTATTTTGCAAAACACACCGACTCATTTAGCTAAACATCGCAACCAAATGACTAGTATTCTGATAATATGTAATGCAAGTGCAATTTAAGAATAAAGAGCATCTATTTAGGCTTTAAGTGCTGTATTGTGACCTTTAACTGAGTGTTTCCTATATACTAAAGGTAGGCATGTACGTAGTGCTCAAAGCACATCATGTCACGTAGGTGACCAGATTGCTATTTGACAACCATTCTATATCTGTTCAAGTCATAACGCGGAAATACCCTACATAGACATGTTGTGCATTTTGACTTTCGCCTTAATATTTAAAATGTACCTTAAAAACGCCACGTAGTTTTGCGCCTGACGCAATATGTCATACATATGAACCTATGTGCCTAGTTTGAAATACTTTAATGCATTATTGCAAGTAAGATCTATAGTCCGCAGAAGTTAGAAGACAAAAACAGGTCGACACATCAATTTATGGGATAACAAATGAAACATAGTGATAACTATATACCTCCTTCCTACTAATTATCATGCTAGGGTTGTAATTATAAGTATAACTTTCCAGAAATGCATCTGTTAGAGCATGGGCACGTTGCCCTTATCCAAAGTCACCATTCGTTGTTTTATCTTTCATAAGATCAAACATAAATAATGACAAGACTTCCAGCTATGTATCGTTTGGTATCTCACACAAGGATAACTGTGATATGCTACACTGATAGCCATGTAATAAACACCAATTTTAGGAAGTTATATTTACTTCAATAATAATATGATACAGACAAGCAAGACATTTACTTATCTTGATAATAATTTTACGAACTCCAAACAAACATGAAGATTGTGTTGTTTCTGTTGAAAAGCTTAACACAATAGAGATCAAAACCCGCAATATGAACAAAGCAATCTAATCTAGCATACCACGCAAAACAAAACCTTGCGCGCACTGAACAGCTGTTTCACAATTACATCTGACGCATTAGGAAGAAATATACCGTTCTTGCAGTTTGACATTTGTGAGAGCAAACATATTTAAATGTGCATTCACTTTCGCGAGAGGCATAGACAAATCCAAACATGGCTTAAAGTATCCGATACTTTGGTTCCCTAGATTAAAACGCCACTGTCTAACTGAATGCACTGACGCTTAAGAATAACACGTGACTAATACGGGAATATACATGGTTTATATTTATCAAATCGGTTCTGCGCTTGTTTAATTTAATACTCTCAAATAGTTATATTCGTTCAGTTGTATTTGTGGTTTTAAAAAGCTACATTAATTGAAACATTATTGATGAATTATACTAGTATATTTACAAAACCAGCGGGGGTAATTATCTTTAACAATTAAACATAATAATACAACTCAATTCGACATAAAACTGTTAAAAATTTAACCGTAAGCGCGTACACTACCCTCATGGAAGTCCATCAGTAGCATATTGACCCGAATCGATCCTTAAATCATGGGGTTACAATCGAATGCGAAAAGAGTCGGGGCAATTTGTCGTATTGTACAGTATATTGAGGTTACGTGAAAATTTAAACAATATGTTAATGTTTAGTTAAACAACTTACGTATTCTATCATTATACAAAATAAACAATAACAATCAATCGGGAAATGATTACAAAATTGCACACATTCGTTTAGGTTCAACTTAAACAGAACGGCACACACGTTTCTTAAACCATAGTGATTTAAAAGTGTGTGCACCCTTGAAGCTTATGATTAGTATGCTTAAACGTAAACATTTGGTGATGCATATGCAGTGTTTTATCAATATTTTGCGAAGACAACATATTTAACCATTCTTGGTTTCAGTATCTCATGATTTAAAATTGAAGAAATTTCAAGAACGTTGGAGCATTAGATGAGCACAAGCAGGGACATCACTTCCGCCGCCCACTGCGGGTGCGCTTTCAATTTTATATTAATCCTTGCGTTTTAGTATTATAAATTATAATGTAGAAAATTTATGTGATAACGGTAATATGACAGCAGTTGTTCAACTATATAACGATACATTATGACCTCAGGAAACTATATTCGCTCATTTCAATAACACATAATGAAGAAATATTGATGGCAACTTAAATATATCCTTCAGATACTCATTGGAACCAAAGACGTAAAAGCATAACATAAATAACCACGTTAAACGTACAGCATGTATATTTGCATACAACTATTTTGTTTGTAGAGCTTTTATTCTCAATAATTTACCAACATGTGGTATTGCATATAAATCCTTAAGGGCAAATTGTATAACTCAATGTGTATAATCCTAAATCCATTGTGCAATGCAATACATGTACTGGCTATGATAAGTTACTGTGTTTGTACTTTGGCATTATCAACGGGCATGCAACTAGTAAATGCCATTGCAATGAATACAGTTGTGGTCGATTAGGTTTACATGACCACTTTATGTCAAGTGCATGGCAAAATATATGTCATAACTGCGACAGAACTACTCGTTCCCAAAAATTATGTACTTTATTCAACATACCGAACTAGTGATAATCCATGGATATGACACTTACAAAGATAATGAAAGTTCAAACGTTTTTAAATAACAGTTGTTTATTGCCTTTAATCGGATATACCCTTAATCATATTATCAACGTTCACTTCTCTAAAACATATTACTTACAAAATAGACTAAACAGGAACTACCAAGTGTCAAATGGAAATGTATGAGTCTAAAGAATGCCTAAGATTTCCATTACTAAACTAGCTTACTGAATAATGTACACGACCTTTGTAATCGGGGGTATACACAACACTTTATTTCATTTGGTTTAATGGGTATACGATAGTGTGCCTGTTAATAAGAACTCAAACAAATAATTGTTTATTTATACGATAAATAAACCATTAGTTAAAATACCCGTTATCATGCTTGATATGAAATATTGCAAGTGTACCTTTAAAAGGTTGGGTGTGTGTAATTTAGAGATGATCACATTCTAACATGTCGTTTGGGTATTCCTATATTTACCGTTTCTGTTAGTCAGTGGTTTCGTATGTTTTGCTATTGTGCACACCGATAATTCGTGTTTATCGTCTCAATCTGTAATCATGAATCACAGGTAAACACGGATTGTGAACAATGGTCTTTGTTAAGTCATGAACTTGTAGAATGTCGATCTGGTTAAACAAAACAATTATGTTCCTCTTAGGTCCGATAGGGAAGTTAAAGATGCAACAATAACATGCAATGGACTCGTTCAAGGATTAACACAATTCAAGTGTAAGATAAAAGTGTTAAAGATTCAAGCAGCAAGGTACTAGGTATTTTAACACGCAAAAAAAACTTCTGACCAGGGACAAGTTCAAAAAAATGGTTTCGATATTTATTGTTTCAATACTATCACCGTCACCGAATCTTACGTGTCCAGGGAAAGCG
This sequence comes from Dreissena polymorpha, assembly GCF_020536995.1. Lineage (NCBI taxonomy): Eukaryota > Metazoa > Mollusca > Bivalvia > Myida > Dreissenidae > Dreissena > Dreissena polymorpha. The sequence continues at coordinate 147,075,399 of NC_068356.1, read as the reverse complement.
TACGTATTTATTGAATGCCTATGATGTTTTAATCAAACTCAAAAGCTGTTCATGTTACCAGACCGCTGTTGTTTTGAATCATGTGTATATTTTAACCATACGATTGCAATGTTTTGTTCACACAACCTGGCGGTCGTTAAGACTGTCATTTACTAGTATTCATCGCTTTCAGCAGAAGGTAAGAGCCGCGTGTGGAAACCTGAGTGAATAGTTTATGGAGTTCAACATAAAGGGTAAGTCGCCTTAATTTTCGTTAAGATAATATTAATGATACTAATAAATGATAATTATATATTAATATCATTGTTGTTAGTATTATTATTAGTTGTACTACTTATTTTAATAATTATTATAAAATTTATTATTTTTAGTTGTAGTAGGGTTAAAAATAATGAAGTATCATAAATAAAATAATAAAAATGATTATCATTAGTAGTATTAAACTTGTTATAATATTTCGTATGATGACTGTTAAAGCATTTAATTATGTTGCGAATACATTAGCACAATGTGTACGCTTACTTGAAATATAGCATACTTTCGAAATAAAATAGTTAAAAAATTTAAATGCTATCAAATCGATTTCTTGCAAGAAAAAAAACACACATAACAAGGCGGTATAAACAAGTTCGCTAACTTAAATTAGATTTACTGTACTTAATTGGATAATTTACTGGTATATTTTTAATAGCTTTTTAGTATCAAGATCTAAGGTACAATTGTAATCTGGAATATGTCGTTTACATGTTTGGTGATATAGATCATTGTTTCCGATATATATTAAGACCAGAGTGCTTTATTAAGTTCACATATACGGCTCAAACAATGATATAATCATCGATGAAACGATTTTATTTTAATAAATTGCATATCATAAAGCATCATTTGGTCCGCTTTTAGGGTTATTCCTATTAATATGTCGTAACCGTTTTCTTGCAACTGAAATGTCCAAAAGGTTTGCATATAGTATTTAATTGCGTATTTTTTATTAGTTTTCACTTGGTCTGCTTATTTAACAATAGCAGCTGACATTGATAGTTGTGTCATGTAGACAAATATCCACATATCAAAAGACAGCACTTACATTTACAGTCAACCGTTGGTATTTCCAGTTTTTATTTGAACACCATGTACCTTTATTTTTTTAAAAAGGCACACTTTCTGAACAAGTTATGTTTTTATGTATGGATAAACATTTTTTTAAATTGTTATATTATGCAACTTATGATGTGCTGTTAAATATATGTTGTTTCTGCACACGTGTCAATACCCTTAGGATGGCCACAATCGTTTCTGTTTTAACTCTTATTGTGTCCATTCCTGATTCAATAAGATTAAGCGTTTACTCACATTTGTTCTTTATATTGTATTTGAAAAAATATTTATTTTAAAAATATGATTGCATGTAGATACTTTTATCGCATCATTTGCAGATAATTCGTTTTGAAAAAAACGCAACTGATACACAAATCAACAAGGCAAAAATCAAACAACATGTATGAAAAATGTCGTATGTGACTGTATTTGTATTTAATGTTGCTTCATATGCAGCATCTAAGAAAGTGCATGGGCCCTCGCTTTAGTGTATGAGTGTATAACTACAAAATTGTATTATCTCTTCATACCAAACACACACACTCTGTAATGAATGAAGTCTACAAAATGAAACCGTTGTAGTAAGTCAAGGTATTCAATGAGCAAGATTTATTGTAGCTCGTTTTCAAATATGGCTTATATAAATATCAACTAATTGAACGAAAGCTAGTCTAATAACATTGTTTAAGTAAACTGCGTTTAAATGAGAATCATGTTTTTTATGATGAACGCTTATTATTAAATGTAATAATTATGTGTGTTCTTAGTAGGAACGCATTTTGTTTTTTAGGGATAACGTCGAAACGACCAGATTTATTTAATGTTCTAATCAGAGGGATGTAACTCTGTATTTGATGGGTGTTGACTTTTAATAAAATATACCGAAATCCATCGAAACAAGTATAACGGATTTTAACGGTTTCAAACTGTTATACGAAACCACATTGCCAATTCAAAGCATAAACGAGTTAAAACAATGAAATGATAATTGTAGTTATTGTGGTCATTTAATGCGTGTATTTATATTATTAAGGTGCTCTTAATGACATGGGCGCTCTACACAATCGCATGCTGGTGAATCGAACAGTAACTACTGGTAAACATGCATCAAGTATTACTTGAACGCATATTGAATTTTCATTCTGCATCAGTCTTTAAGAATTGTGTGCAAAATTGCACTCGTTTGTTAACCAGTATTGTTTTTTTAAAGTCGAGTTTAGTCGCGTGCAGTTGCCTCCTAGCATATTTAACTGCGTTATTTTACAAACACATGCGGTGCTTTAAATCATGCAAGCACATTAACCTCTTTATAAAGTTACAAATGACCATGGGTGCACACACACGTAGACAAGCATGTGTTTTGCAACCAAAACGTACATAGGAATACAGTGTTTGTGAATTCAACTTATATTGTACTTATCGCTTCTTGTACAATTAAAATAAGATTGAAGTTCTGTGCATGTAACTGTGCATGCTATTTTCCATCGAATATGCTAGCCATAGCTTATAAGTTAATCTAATATGTCTGCCATCCTTGTACAGCAGTTTAGCAGCCTTCAAAATATCAAACTCTACTATTTGTGGACATCAGCCACTTGTGCTCCGCGGCTCTTAACCAGTCGAACACGGCTTAACCTAGCCAGCAGCTCGATTGGTACGCCCAATTGTGTTAACCGGTATGTTGCAACACTGTTTATTATTATGCAACTTTATGTTTATTGGAAACGGTTGTTCATTCGATGAAATCGTTGAATTATTTGGCATGTTATAGTTTCAAATGACGTAAGATTGATTACAATAACTAACAATACTTCAGCATCAAGAAATGGTTAGCAAAGTGTTAGTTAAGTAGTGTTCTTATTAATATAGGGCAGATTCAATGCATTTGTAAGTGTTGGCAAAAGAGACGCAATCAACCATGGGTAAACAATCATAAATTAAGAGGATATAAGTCTACTTATTTATACTGTGTCTTGTGATGATTTTTTCATCAATAGTTGACAGTATCAATGTGCGCATGGTGGCTCGAACCCACACCTCACCAGCTCAAAGGCAATGCCCGAGAGTCAGTCAATATAAGAGCGCCCTCAGTTGATGCGTCAGTATGATATGCTTCAAACTTTGAAATACATTAAGGTGACCGCGTTATAACCATTTTTTAACGCTTTATTCTTGTTTGTAGCATTATGATACCGACGTAAATAAAAAGTGATAAGATGATGATTGTGTACCAACCCACAAAATAACCATACTATATCGAATCAATGTAATTATGTGTATCCCATTTTCAACGTGACATTGACGGTATAACACCTTATGGAATATACTAGCCTGTATTCAACCTTGTGGGATATACATGTCGCGTGCACTGACTACTGTTTACTTTACCACTGAATGATGTTTCATAAGAAAAAAAGTCGAGAAAACTTTAGCTTAAAAATTATACAACCTTCAACCTTTAAATTTAGTCATATGACATTATGTTTCGTTATCCGTATAATGAATCAGCTGATTGATGGCGTCATAAAATGACTTCATTTTCCCCAAATTTTTTGACGATTTATTACAAACGCGATTTATTTCACATGTACATGTATACATAATGTATATCGACATATTTGAATTGTCAATTTATCACACTTTCCTAATTTCGTGTAATGTGCATTGTTTATAATCCATGCATATACATTTGACATTTAAGAATGTACAACAAGCCATAAAAATATCGCACAATTCATAAATAATATACAATATTTGCTTTCCGATTTAATTCACGTTAGGCATAGAGCTGTGTAAAGCATAAGATGGTAAAAATAGCACCACACTGGAATTCGGAACGTCCCATTTTGTACACGGGTATTATCCACTCATTTATCTGTTGTGTAATGGAATGTTTTTCATTCTTTGTGTATTTATATATTAAATTATTTTCTTGTACATTAAGGGCACTAACCATAGACAAATAAAACATTGTGCTAGTTTAAACATAAGTATGTTTTTATGCAGAAATCTGTAAATGCAACCGAGTTTACCAACGGCTATTATTTGATAAACTGCTCCGGTTCATTTTAACAGCAGTAATGTACATAGAGTACATGACGTAGCGTGTGACGAAGAAGAAAGTTTATTGAGTTCGTAAACTCATTTGAATATAGTGATAGGTTGGCATACGGGTCTTTATTTAACTGTGCTATTATAATAATTAAAGACCCTAGATACAAAATCGTCAATTATTGAGTTAAATGGATTATTAGATGGATTTTAAAGGATAACTAAAGGTAAGATACTAGTCTAGTTCGAACGTGTTTTGGTTTTTGTTTGTACTTGTGTCGTTCCCTGTTCTCGTGGAAATTATTTTAACATGGGCGCCATTGATGCATCGGATCACACACGGCATACCCATAACATTATATAAAAAATAATGCGCGTCCTTAAATTCGTCGTCCGAAGTAGGAAAACGTATTGCCCTGTATATTACGTCAAAAAAGTTTCAGTCGCTGCAATTGTCTGTTTACTCGTCGAAATTGTCAAGGTCGTCGATAGTGTACATGTATGTTGACATCGACATCATTTAGTCAGGAGCAATCGCCGCCATATTTGATTTGGATAATTTTCTTTCGAAAATAAAATGACTTATAGTAAAGTAAAATCTTTTTTTCGCGGTCGTAATGTGTTACAATTCGCATAGTGCGTAAAATTGAATCGAGGCATATGGTGATATTTTTACTTGTTTTAAAGTTTGTGTGTGAATTGTTTATGACTATTTTGCGTACCAGAACAAATACATTTATATCACAACGCATGGTTACATTCGTTAGATTTTAAGCGCTTTTAAGACTGAATTAAAATTATTGTTAAAAGGTTATTATATATTTTTATGTTTAATGTCACGCTGAAAAAAATCTAATGGGATAAATAGAATACTAGGATTAGCGTTGAATACAGAGAAGTTTATGTTGCTCGGCTCGAACACCGAAAGCGCTCGCCAAGGCTCGCGCTCCCAGCGATCTGAGCCTCACAACATAAACTTCTCTGTATTCAACGCTAACCTAGTATTCTCTATATACTTTATTTATATTTTATATTTAACTTATCGGTCTTAACCTTGAACAACTAATAAAAACAAATTAATCAAATCTATATAACGACCAAATTTGTAGGTCTTTCCTTCTGTATCGGTTTGAACGTGCAAAATCAATTACATTTTATGACGTTAGTTTACCATTGGGATTGTAAAACAACTTACAGAGTTTCGGACGGAGAATATAAGATATAGTGTGACATACCATGGTCTTTTTGTCAGCAAATGACAACATAGTTTATTATGTATATTTACTGTGCTTAACAGCTTAAATAGTATTTTTATTTTTCTGGATGAGATTTTTAAAGGAAAACGTACAATGGTGTTTTAAGACACAAAATAACGTCATAGTACAACTTGACAGAATCGGAATAACATCAAACATAGTCGTATAGACAATCCCAGAATCGATAACATGGGCGCCGCCAAATTGGCTATTACGTAACCCGCGATTGAAAACGGTACTGAGGAATTTGACAGATTTCAACGTTATCATAGTGTACACCCGCTTTATTCCAATAAACAGTACTTTATGACTTCGCACATTAGGATTGAAAACAAGTGAAATATGAAACCAAGTGTCGATATGTATCACATCGTAAATCAATATAATTTAAATTAAAAATATACACGATAGATTCATAAAATATGTGTCTCTGTAACAATATTCAGTGACAACACGTAATGTTTAAGGCCGAGTTGGCATTTTTAAGCATACCTTTCAGCATAATGCCTTTGTATAAAATTTGATTATTTTTTTATGGAATACAATTATTCAAACATAATTATAAAGGTATAGAAAGATCTAAAGTGTGAAGTAAACGTTGTGATTTTAGCGTAAATAGTGCCGGAGATATTAACAAAGATCTATCAATATATAAAGATTGGAAACATCCATTCAGACCATATTTTTTGGATAGATCTTTGATATTAATTAGATAGATTTAAGATCGATGTAGACAATTAAATTGATATCTGCCTTTGTTTAAGCCTATATTATTTCTTATTAAATGTCGTACTTTCTATACTTTCCGGAGATATTCATTAAGAAACGTTGCAAGATTAAAGACTTAGGACGACTTCTTTAATTGAATAATACATCTCTTCGTTTGTCTAAACAGTTTCCATTTCGCTATTAATATTTCCCTTGTAAGTGTCATTTTAAAGGTAATATACAAAGCTATAGCCGAAATGAAGTTTGTGATTCTAAAATTGTTTCGTAAATCTTTGCTATCGAAACTCCGTAAGATTTTCAGGTAGAGATTTTTTAATAATTAAAATTATGTATCTAGTTTAGTCTAAGACTAGATATCTTTTATTAAAAAATCGCTCTCAAGCTAATAAAAAAATAACTAGCCGGAAATGAATTTTGTGATTTAAATGAACAAGTATCGGAGTTATTCGCTTGCAAAACTGTGTAAGATGTCAGGATATGTCATACTTTTTTATTGAAAAGGACATATCAGCTTTTGTCTACAACTTTTTATTATTATTATTTAAATAACGTTTTACATGTTGCCTGAAATATTAGTTAATTTTCTTTATAACATCTTAATTCACGATTGCCATGTTCAACATAAATGAGCCTTAAAAATAAACTTAAATAGTTCCAATTGTGTTCCCTAGATTTCCTAAACGTATGTCTTTATTAATGTTCGTAAATCGGTCTAAATTTACGCTTAAAAATAAAAAACGCACAAAATAAGTGATTTATTTTTCTTTAATTACGGATTATAAATGACATCAACATACATCTCTTGAACAAAACATCTGCGATAAAGGCGCGAACGAATTCGCTCAATGGGAGGCGATGTTCCAAGTGTGCTTTAAAAGCGTTTATGGGTTTGCCCGTGACACCACATGTCTGCACATGTGTTGATACCGAAATTTAGATAAGATATCACGCGTCACCTTTAAATAACATGTTAAATGATAATCAAGACCTTATTCATGCCAGGGCCCTACATAAATAGGTCCATGTCCATGCTGTGTGTTATTACTCTTAAACGAATGCAGATGAACCTTATTTCTACTAATTACGTAATTTATATTAATAAAAAAACACAAACTATCATGTGGTTGTCAGATCGATAACAGAAACTCTTTAAATCCTCAAATATATTTGATAAACCCGTTTCGCTTCCTTGTTTTGCGTAGGGACCTAAACACACATATAAAGGTCCATGTTTATTTCTTCAGTACCGTTTTGGAGGCGCGCGAGAGTATTCAGGGGCGGGTAATCCGGGAGGTATCGATTTCTGGGATTGTCTATATAAAGCCCAGTTTATCGCTTAATGATAGCTTCACTCAGTGATTAAGAAACGTATTGTCCCAGCGTGTGTGTTTTCAAATTGTATACTGGTGTAACTTCAACAAGGAAGGTCTCGAAATCGCTTCAAAAGCACCACTTCTGATTCGTAAGAATGACGAAGACTTTATGATTAGATATGTTGAAATAATAATGTTTAAGCAACTTTACCAAATACGTGTTGCATAACTCACTAGACCTGTGCGTAGCGAAGTCAGAAACTATACAAATCTATCATGAATATTAATTAAATGAAGCCAGATGTCGACTTAATTGATTTCATATGGATAACCTCCAACTAATGGTATATTAAAAACCTTTCAGCAACAACAAACAAGTTTTTGACAAAATCACAATGGAAAGAACCAAAAACTTAGAAATCAGCTCATACAAAAAAGATCTGAAAACATAATAATACTTTTTTGAACGCTATTTCAAGAACAAATCCTATTATGAGCATAATTATTTTTTTACAGCAAAACTACCACGCCCATCATCTAAAGTAAGCTATATTTCGTTTACTTAGTCATATCGATTAAAAATCCAAAAGCTGTAGTGATTGATGTTTAATTTTATTCACGAAAAGCAGGTACACATATCATTTGAAACATATATTATCCTTGCAATTAGTTATACGATATCCAGAAATATGTATAACTAATTTACATCACAAAATGATTTTACATCACAAGGCGAATTTAAAAGAATTTATGTTGCCCTTTTCCGACCCAGAAAAATAGGGTTGGGTAGGCAGTTAGGTACTTTTTTTTCTGTTAACACATTGTACATGTAGTTTCACTGAAATTGAAATAAATGTGTGTTCAAAATACATTCTTGAACATTGCGTACGTTTAACATAGACTTGTTTTTAAACGGGCTTTAAAGACTGTAAAATATCTCACTATAATTCATAATGAAAATATAACTATACCTATATATAACTAACCCTAAAATGAACAATGACAATTTCTATAACATTTTATGATGTTCTATATTAAGTAGCGTTTTATAGTATGTGCACGTATGTGTACATTTTTCTTCTATACGTTAACGTGTATCGTTTACAGTCAAACACGGACAAATAAGTATATTTCAATAAATATATCATAATTGCATACGCTATATACTCGAAATATGTGAATCAACCATCGGGCTTGGTGTCTTTTTCGGCAGAAATTACACGAGGAATGAAACGTTAAAGCGAGTATGTTTAACTAGTGTCTACCTTTTCTGTTATTTATAGAGAAGTAACTACTTGGACAGGTATGTAGGATTTCAATTTGTATAGTTAAAGCGAACTAAAGATGATATTATAATTTACTATTTCTCTCAAATTATGTTCTTTATGGTAATGATTTACATTATACGCGTAATAAAGATACGTGAAACGCAAAGGTTATTTATCAGTTTAAGTATATCGCTTTTAAACTCAATTGTTATAGTGTGCAATCCAAAGTTTACGCTTTTATTGTTAAAGGAACATAAAATGTGTTGGTATAATATACGTTTATTATCCCCACGTTTTTCGGAGAAAAAGTGGGGGTTATGTGGTTATCTCCGCCGTCTGTCCGTTCGTCCGTCCGTCCGTCCCGGCCACTATCTCCTCCTACACTATCAGCACTAGCACCTTGAAACATACACAAATGGTAGCTATGAGCATATGTGCGACGGTAATGACGACGTAATTTTGATTTGATCCCGGAGTCAAAAGTATTGGGGGTTTAGGTTGGGCCTGGTCAGAGATTTTCCTGCTACCGCGATTCGAAAAAGGCTCGTAATTACTTCAGATATTGCTTTCATATTTGGTATGCTTGTAGATCTAGACAACACCGTTCCATGGGCATACATTTTTTTACCCCTGTGACCGTGGCCTTGAACTTGTGGTCAGCGTTCAGGTTTCGAAATCTGCGACCGCGATACGAAAAAGGCTCATAAATACGGTGTCCCTTCAGAAATTGCTTTCATATTTGTTATGCATGAGTATCTAGACATCACCTTTCCATGCGCATACAATTTTTACCCCTGTGACCTTGACCTTGAACTTGAGGTCAGCGTTCAGGTTTTGCAATCTGCTACCGCGATTCGAAAAGGCTCATAACTACTGTGTCCCTGCAGATATTGCTTTCATATTTGGTATGCATGTGTATCTGGACAACACCTTTCCATGTGTATAAAATGTTTAACCCCTGTGACCTTGACCTTGAACTTGAGGTTAGCATTCAGGTTTCGAAATGTGAGACTGCTATTCGAAAAAGGCTCAAACATACTCTGTCCCTTTCATATTTGGTACGCATGTGTATCTGGGCAACAGCTTTCCATGCGCATGAATTTTTGAACGTGGGGTCCGCGGTCAGGTTTCGAAATCTGCGACCGCGATTCAAAAAAGCTCATAACGTATGTGTCCCTTCAGATATTGCTTTCATATTGGGTACGCATGTGTATCTGCACAAGTCCTTTCCTTGCGCAAAAAATATTTCACCCCCGTGACCTTGACCTTGAACTTAGGGTAGGCGTTTAGATTTTGAAATCTATTATGTGGTTAGCTCCGCCGTCTGTCCGTCCGTTCATCCTGACCACTATCTCCTACACATGGTTGCTATGGGCACATGTGCGACAGTGCACAATTTGGAATTTAGATCTGACCCCTTGGTCAAAAGTTATGGGGGTTGGGGTGGAGCCGGGTCAGAGATTTTCACTCATTTGTTAAGGTTATTTTTCATTTACTTCTTCATTTCTACACCGATATACTTCCAATTGATACTGAACATCTCATATGACAATACGGTCAATCTCAACTATGCATAATCTTATAAAAACTGATTCTTTCTTTAGCGTGCATAGGGGATGGAGGAGCATTTATTGGTGCCTTTATAAAAGTTGTTAAATATTGTGGAAAATTGAGTTTTAAAATGTATACACGATGGCTTATTAAATTCCAACAAAATCTTTGGTTTTTCATTTAAAAACAAGATATGTGTTTGTCAGAAACACAATACCCCCTATTGCGCCGCTTTGAAGCCATATATTTGACCTTGACGGATGACCTTGACCTTTCACCACTCAAAATGTGCAGCTACATGAGATGCACATGCATGCCAAATATCAAGTTGCTATATTCAATATTGCAAAAGTTAGGGCAATGTTAAAGTTTTCAGACGGAAGGACAGACAGACAGACTGACGGACAATTCAAAAACTATATGCCACCCTACCGGGGGCATAAAAAACTGTATTCTTAATGTGTTTATAGGTGTTATTGGTGTCTCCACAGTATTGGAATAACCAATTTACACTTAAAGCTAAAACAGGGCTAATCCTTTATATTCACCACCAGGTTCATTTAAGTGCTTACTGGGTCAAACATGCGGCGTGGGGATACGCGTCGGCCTCTGCCGCGCCACTTCTAGTTACAATTGTTGCCTGGACAGTTGACCATATTTATATTTTTGGTTGCCCAGCTAAAGAGTATCGGTCTGGCCAGAATAACAACATCTGGAATTAAGTTGCATCAAATGCACAGAAAGAATTGTTTCTCAAATTCAATCAAGCTCTCCACTTATTCCATCCTGAGAAACCCTTTAGGTGTCTCAATACTGGTAATAGTAAACCCCACTGAGGGCCATATGGCTTTTGTCTGTATACAGTTTGTGACTGCCTGGCTTGTCACTATAATGTTGTTGTTGTTTTGTTTTTTGGGGGGGATCTAAGTGGAGTTTACTATTTCTTATATTACACCGAAGAGTTTTCCCTGTACCGCTGTACAGTGTTGTACGATTGATTATGGTATAGAACCTAAACATATGGATTAAATCTCAAAGTTTGTCGCCCTGCAGAACATCCGCAATGTTGTGCCGGTAATTAATGCAATAATAAGAAATACTGGTTCTTAAAGTTTGAATAATGGTATTGTTTACACTTCAAGAAACAACCAGTTGGCTTTCTACACATTTAATTAACTTTTGAATAATTTGTATGTAATGACAACTAATGTTTAACAATAACAGAAACAAATATTCTATTATATTACTCCTCAGAGATATTGGTCCTTCTATATCTATATTATCAGTTAATTTAGTCCAAATTTAATGGTGTGTAACCCGAACTATATTTCCGGTGTAATATCTTCCGCCTAGAGGCGTTAGACATATCCTTCCACCAAATACACCCGAGAGACGATCGCCGTTATGGCGGAATTGTCCGAGGAGTCCCGATTGCGTTACCGATACTGAGTTTTAGTAGTGTCTAACCTTTATTTGGTCGATAGTGGAGGTAAACACTTGCACCGATTCGTCTAGTTTCGCTTTGGAAGCGAACGATTGGAGTGATTTTATTTTGATTTGTCTACCAAATTATGTTGTTTATGACACGGATCTATGTTAAAGGGTAAGAATTGATTGAGAAAAGAGAAGGTTCTTAATAAGTAAAAATATATCATTTGATAAGCTCAATTTATATTTTGAAATCGAAAGTGACTTTCTTCTTTGTAAAGGAACAAAAATAACATTATGGATGTGTTGTTGTTATTTAAGTGTAAGTTTAGTTTGCGAGTAATTCGATTATAATTGTTTTTGTTTTGTTTACTGTGAACAGATAAATAGCATAAGCACAACACTGTTTGCAATGTCTTACTTTTGAAAATGCATTTCTAAAAGTGACCATTTCTCACATAATGTATATGATCTAATTGTTTGAGTAGTACAAATGACTGCCTTATTGACCGACCGACACACACATACAGAGAGTTTATCATACAACAGTACATCGCACTCAAACTCAAATATACACATTATTTTCTGTCATCAGTATAAAAAAATAGAGCTAATCAATTAGAAACGCAAATAGACTACTTTCCATCAAGGGTGTGATGAAACCTTTTGAAAAGTATTATTTGATATTCTAGTTCTTATAACGAAAGCTTTTTCGAGTTAATGTATAATAAACAGCTATTTTTTCTTAAATAATTGAAACAGCCGCACATACATGTAAAATGGGAATATATATTTTTTTAATCAACGTCATAACAACATAAACAATAGCGTTCATTTCGTGGAATGCTGTTCTGAGAATATATGCGTGTTTGGATGTTTAACTGGTGTACAGAGATTCTTTAACGTATACTGCGAAAACTGCGTATCAGTGGGTACGACGTATCGATCTAATTCAAAACATGCCGAATATCTGCCCCAAAACTTCTTAGTTCCGGTGCCGAATGTTTACAAGTTTTTCCCTACTTTATTATAAACAAAAAATAACCGTTAAATGGCCTGTCTATGGGTAAGTATGTTGTCGTTTATAACAAAATACGATGTCAGTGTCAAAATCGTGCACAGTTGCATAAGTTCTGTTAAGCATTGCGAAAGTATTTCACGTTTTACGATTGCTATTTTACCGAATTGAAACATGCCATAGTAAAATGACGTCACACGGTGAACCGCGTATTAGACGGTTTTGTATTTTTACATATATGGGCATGCTACTACGATGACTATAACACGCTCAACTTCATACCATTCAATTGAAATAAATGATGCCTTTTCTCGTATACTTTTCCGGTGTGTGTCCAATTAATGTTTTTTTTAAATTTCAGTTGCCCACTATCGTCATTTTGATTTGGGGAGAAGTCGATGTAAAATTGTAAAAGCTATATTGACACTAGAGGACTAGAAAGTTTTAAGTTATTGCTAAGTAGTTGTTGTTTTTGAAATATGTAATAATGTTCCGTTTATTTTGTTATGTTTTTATATATAAATAGATTGGAAAAATATGCTGTTCAAACAGTGCTAATTACATATTTTATACATATGCCCTAGCGCTTTCGACTTTTCGTCTTCATCAGGGGCTTGTCAACACAGATATGGTTATACATGCAATAATTATCTATTTTTAGAACTTTCCGCTGTCATGTCCAATAGTGCATGTACAACCATATCTGTGTTGACAAGCCCCTGATGAAGACGAAAAGTCGAAAGCGCTAGGGCATATTTATAAAATATGTAATTTGCACTGTTTGAACAGCATACTTCTCCAATCTATTATTACTGCTTTCTGTTCTTGCATCCGTTTTTGGATCCAGTGTTTTAGAAAGATGCATTCGTTGGTGTTTAATATTTTTTCTCAACCAACCATATATATATATATATATATATATATATATATATATATATATATATATATATATATACTATATCTTAAACATAAACATATGCATGCTACTGAAATAAAAGGTAAAATGGTATTAATTTATTCAACTAACAATTACTCTTATATAGTACACCAATGACAGGTTCAAACTTCATGCTAGTAATCTACACAGCGGCTAACCGTTAATACACCGATACGCAGTACTCTTCATTACAAACAAAATGGCGTCCGACTGTAAGCAGAACCAAGTCGATATTGAGATAAAATGTGCGATTATATCATAATGGAACTTAATTTCTTTACAAAATGAATAAAATAACAACGAACAGATCTGTTTTCTTTTATTTATTACGATATTTTTTATTTGAAGACAGACTTAATACACCGATACGCGGTATCCAAAGTATATACAAAACAAACGCAAAAGTGCCAATATTTTTTGTATTTGCCAGAGAGGTTTTACAAATTGTATGCATATCTAATACGTAATTTTTATTCATCTAATCATACCACTTGTGTTCAAATTTGTCAACACGTTTAAATTTAAACTCTCTAACAAATATATTTTCTTCTACAACGTTTGGTTTTTCAAATTCATTACCTTATTAATAATTACGTATTATGTTCATAGCATGTGTTAAACAATTTGTATAACCTTTATTACAATCGTTTACTTTTTTGTAAAAATTTGCATAATATTATCATCGTTTTTAAGAATTCAACCAATATTTCATAATGTTGACAAGTCCGTTTACACACAATTGATACCGACCTAATTCTCAATGAACAGAAACATAACACGTATTTATGTAGATATGAAACAATGTTTGTAAAACATTTAATGAAGCGTTCAATCATCTGACTTTTTGAAACTCCATACTTTTGAAGCATTATTTAATGTCGAACCCACAAAGAAGTTAAAACACTGACATAATAATTTTTGTCTAATGTTTAAAGTCATGGTATTTTATTAAAATGTAGTCATGACTTTAAGCGCCTTTTTACCAACCATATGTTCTTGATTTAATCTAAGTCTTCGAGTACATTTCAACACTTCCTCAACATATATAATTATCAGCAACTTCAATAGCTTAATTGTTTTATTAGCCGAGGCTGTTTTGTATAGCTTTTAACACAAATTACCATATGAATTGTCTGTCAATACGTCAATTAAAGCTAGCATTACTTAACAATCATACCCTTTCGTATGCGCATTTAATTTTAGCCGATGGACTGCGACATTGGGTCTTACTGGTTACCTTAAATAAACTTATGATCAATTGTTTGTAATGATGTTTAGTAGATTATTAAAATTCATTGAAGGATTCTTAATCTTGCTGAACGACATTTGCTGGCTGTTAACGAGGTGATCGGTACATGCGCTTCTCTTAAAGACGATCCGGGTAAAATCTCCGCTCCCGGTGCATGTGAATAAGGTTAGTGGCCATAGTAACGGGCAGGTGGGGTTTTCTCAGTGTACTCTCACACACACACACACACAAACACACTTCCTTCTCCACACACAGCAAAATACCAAATTACACTGTAGGCAATAGCAGCAATCATTCCAAATTAGTCTCTAATTTCGGCAGTCTAGTAAGTTAATTATATAGGAGAGCAAGAACACACATATCCCTCATATAATGCAGCTTCAGTTATGAAAGGACCACACAAACTTCGTTAAACAATGCTCCAATGCGAAAACCGTTGCGGTAAATACAAAGGAAAAGGATGGTGAATTAATACGTGTTTATGATAATCTAAATAATTTAATGGGTTAATGCTTCTTTTTTATTATAGAAACCTATTCACATGTTTATCAACTTGTAAAGGAGCTATTAATTCATATGTGACTTAAATTTTGTTAATATTTTCATAGGCATGTGATTTTGATTTTTTATCTATGGTTGGTTACATAAACAATCTTCCGACAATCTATGTCACAGTGAATAATCGCAATTCATATATATAATTATTCTGGTTTCATAAAGACGCCATAAGACGTTTTAGTCATAGTTATACAATCAAACAGACTCATACCATTCAATAATTATGAAAGTTTAAATAGTTAATTGGATGTGTACTTAGAATTTTAGTTCTATGACTAAGACGTCTTTAAGATGCCGGAATAATTATAACTATTAATTGCTGTTATTCACTATTAATCAAGTTAGCTAGTTTAAGGGGCCAATAAATATATTCACATATTATACAAAATGATTTAATTTGAAAATTCAAATTATAGTCTTTCCCAGCTTTTAATTGTATTGAAAGGAAATCGTAAACATTATGTACATATATTTTAGGTAAAAATCACATATGAAATTATTTCAGTTAAAGCTTTATTGATTAGCATTCTACCACGGCACGTGACTTGTTTTCTATATACAAAGAAGGAAAACTACTGTTGTTTATTACCCCGATATACCAACGGTTGTTTAAAGTGACGTCACTTTTATTGTCCGCGCACTGTTTATGAATGAAAACGACGTCATTTGATTTTAATGGTTGTGATGACGTCACGTTTCGCGGAAAAGTGGAGGAAGTTTGGTTAATATAATTTAAATAACAATTAAATCGCGGATAACTTATTAATGAAACCGTGTTAGAATCGAAATAATCAACGAGTAACCGTTGGTTAGTGAGGTAATAACCAACGGTATGTCGCTCCGATGCTTGTTATCAAACCACTCGGGCTGCGCCCTCGTGGTTTAATTCCTACGCATCGGAACTCCGTACCGTTGATTATTACCTCAATAACCAACGGTTACCCGTCGATTATGTGTTAATTAAACAAGGGTATTCAATAAAGTGAGCCTTTACAAAATAAAAAAGTATGAAATATACTTTCACTATAATTGAGTAAACATGTTCGTGAAAATCAAACTGTAGTATTGGAATGAAATACATAAAGAAAAATATGCAATCGATCACCGTTATTGCGAATTTTACCACAGTCGCACACGAATGCACATTAGAATGAGAAAGGAGCCTATCGTGGGTTATTACCCCGATATACCAACGGTTGTAAGTACGACGTGACTTTGATTGTCCGCGCACTGTTTATAAATGAAGACGACGTCATTTGATTTTCATTGTTGTGGTGGCGTTACATTTTCGCGGAAAAGTGGAGGACGTTCGGTTAATATAATTATCATTTATGACCTTTAAATCGCGGATAACTTATTAATGAAATCGTGTTAGAATCGAAATAAGCGACGTGTAAGGGTTGGTTATTGCGGTAATAACCAACGGTACGTCGTTCCGATGCTTGTTACCAAACCACTCTGGCTGCGCCCTCTTGGTTTAATTTCTACGCATCGGAACTCCAAACCGTTGCTTATTACAGAAATAACTAACGCTTGTACGCGCCAATTATTTCTTAAGCAATCAAATAATAATATTATTATATATTATTAATAATAAATATTAATATGGACCGTAGCCTATTCACTCTAACGATGATTTAGCAGTAGTGCATAATTCTGTGTCAACTAAAAACTTTTATAAGTGGCTAAGTCACACTTATGTGATAATATTAATCTTATTGTCATTGTTGTTGCATTAAATCCTGTGTCAAGGCCCTGCTGCTGTTGTTATTGTTGTTTTGTTGTTGTTGTTGCTGTTGTTTATTGGCAGGCCTTTGTTAGATTTGCCATGGTGTAACTTAATTGTGTTCTGATGTTACTTGTTTAATTATAATAAATGGAATCTTAGATCTAATCAAATTTAGGTTGTAAAAGATATCACACTATCAAGCACTTGTTAATTTTCCAAATTTGGATGACATCCGATGGCAAATACAAGATAAATTATGAAAAATGTAACTTTACGCATTGAAAACCCGGTAAGGTATTTTAATAGTAAACATTATATTTAACTTTTACTATTTCGTTGTTTGTATTTGTAACAAAATGGGCAAGCACTGAAAGCTATGGGGTTTCTGTTTAAAAAAAGATTAAAGTAATGACCGTTTAGAAAAATGTTTAGCAGGTTTTATGTGTTGATGGAGTTCCATTAACATAACTTACATGCAGATATATATCAACGCTATTACCGTTGGGTACGGTCTGAATTCCCAACACATGGGTACATTCAAATAAGTACATCACCCACATAAATGCGTGTAGTGCTAGTTATACACGTGGCTTAATTTAAACAACTACTATATACGAATCGAATCAAAATCGACATGCACTGAAAGCTATGAGTACACATGGGTACATTCAAATAAGTACATCACCCACATGAATGCGTGCAGTGCTAGTTATAAACGTGGCTTAATTTAAACAACTACTATAAATATATCGAATGAAAATGATGTAGGAGCATACAATTTGCATTTGACACGTAGTCTTATATAATACTTTTGAATTATTAAATAAGTATGCTGGTCACCATTTTTGCAGATACATACTTGTGTATGTAATTATTTAAAGTTTTTATACAATACTTGAAATGGATTATAAATACAAAAATATAAGTATATAAAATGAATTCCCTACATAACTTTGTGAGCGTATTTCATTAGATGAAAAATTAATCGTTATCGAATGGTAGGACAGGATGAATATTAAGTGATTAAAAACAAGATAATGACGTTCGATGCTATGTTGTATGTATGTAATCAATTATCTTCGAAATAAATACACAACTAAGCTTGTTTATAATCAATGCGCATTTTACTAACATAATTGTACAGATGGCGGAAGGTGATCCATGGCGTGATACGGCGGAGCATGGAGGTATCCCACGTAACAGTGGCCTTTACAGTCGTCACTCTATAGTAAGAAGTGGTTTATGTGCAGCTCACGTAGAAGTTGTCAGTTCCGGTGTATGTGCAGTTCACGTAGAAGTTGTCAGTTCCGGTGTATATGCAGTTCACGTAGAAGTTGTCAGTTCCGGTGTATGTACAGTTCACGTAGCAGTTGTCAGTTCCGGTGTATGTGCAGTTCACGTAGAAGTTGTCAGTTTCGGTGTATGTGCAGTTCACGTACAAGTTGCTAGTGCTGGTGTATGTGCAGTTCAAGTAGAAGTTGTCAGTTTCGGTGTATGTGCAGTTCACGTAGAAGTTGTCAGTTTCGGTGTATGTGCAGTTTACGTAGAAGTTGCTAGTACTGGTGTATGTGCAGTTCACGTAGAAGTTGTAAGTTCCGGTGTATGTGCAGTTAAAGTAGAAGTTGTCAGTTCCGGTGTATTGGCAGTTCACATAGAAGCTGTCAGTTCCGGTGTATGTGGATTTCACGTAGAAGTTGCTAGTACTGGTGTATGTGCAGTTCACGTAGAAGTTGTCAGTTCCGGTGTATGTACAGTTCACGTAGAAGTTGTCAGGTCCGGTGTATGTGCAGTTCACGTAGAAGTTGCTAGTACTGGTGTATGTGCAGTTCACGTAGAAGTTGCTAGCACTTGTGTATGTGCAGTTCACGTAGAAATTGTCAGTTCCGGTGTATGTGCAGTTCACGTTGAAGTTGCTAGTACTGGTGTATGTGCAGTTCACGTAGAAGTTGTCAGTTCCGGTGTATGTGCAGCTCATGTAGAAGTTGTCAGTTCTGGTTTATGTGCAGTTCACTTAGAATTGCTAGTACTGGTGAATAAGTAATTCATGTAGAAGTTGTACTTACTGGTGTATATATGAAGTTAACATAGAAGTTGTAAGAATTAAGGTATGTGGTGTTTACATATAAGATTTAAGTACGTGTGTGTGTGTGTGCAGTTCATGTAAAAGTTTCAAGAAGTGATGTATTTGCAGTTTACTTAGATATTGAAAAATAAACAAACACGTGTTTGTGCAGTTCACATAGAAGTTGTAAGTTCTGATGTATGTTCAATGCATGTAGAAGTTGTAAGTACTGGCATATGTGCAGTGCTCGTAGAAGTTGAAAGTACTGATGTATGTGCAGTGCACATAGAAGTTGTAAGTACTGATGTATATACAATGCACATAGACATTAAGACTTACATTGTAATTACTGGTGTATGTGCATGGCACATATAAGTTGTATGTTTTGGTGTATGTGCAGTGCTCGTAGAAGTTGCAGCGATAGTTGAAAGTACTGGTGTTTAAGTAGTGCACATAGAAGTTGTAAGTACTGGTTTATCTGCAGTTCAAACACGTTGCATGTACAGTTGTATGTGCAGTTCACATGCAAGTGTAAAGTAAGTACTGATGTATGTGCAGTTCACGTAGAAGCTGTAAGTATTGGTGTATGTGCAGTTCACGTAGAAGCTGTAAGTAATGGTGTATGTGCAGTTCACGTAGAAGCTGTAAGTAATGGTGTATGTGCAGTTCACATGCAAGAGTAAAGTAAGTACTGATGTATGTGCAGTTCACGTAGAAGCTGTAAGTAATGGTGTATGTGCAGTTCACGTAGAAGCTGTAAGTAATGGTGTATGTGCAGTTCTATCACAAGTCGGTTTCGTAAAATACTATTATACATACATATTTCAAATACATATATCAGTATTTGATGTGAAAATAACATTGCAGACAATTGATAATGAGTACAATTTACGTTCTTTTTTACGCTGTGAATTTCTACACTAATAAATGTTTGCATTAATCAAGCTCTATGCGTTGATGTTTTTTTCATTGCTTATCTGATTATCCTGTATACGAGTCAAATTCTAACTTCGTGATAAACCCACTCATTGCTTATTTGTTTAAGCTTAAACAGATTTAACATATTCAGCCAATTTTAGATGAGTTAAATGTCTTAAGACCATATTGTGTTATAACATGTATGGGTTCGTATAGGACGCGTAGGCTTGGATTGCTATGGACCGTTTCATATTGTTTAAGGAGCATATTATGATTTCCTGCAATTTGAATGTTTTCATCACTATCAGGTTCAGTGTGAAAATGCCTCACTAGAGATGTGCACTCTGATGAACTGTCTCGGTTATGGGCCTCACATCAGACAGGCACGGAGAGACGCCTACAGAGAAGCTGATAGGCTGAGTAATGCTCGAGGCACTGGTATCATAACGAAGATCACTTCTGGTAGCAAGGCAGAGGGGCTGACATGCTTTTTAGAAAGTGACTGGGATTGGATGTATGTTGTAGAAGGCATCATGTGTTTAGAAAATGGTGTTGATTCTGACAAATTACCAAGGGAGACTACTGTGTTTACATTAAACACCGACGTGTGCTACCACGGACACTCAAGGCTTAATTTACTCGGGCGACTTGGCCGACTTCCATCAATAATTCGTGATGCTCTGTGTGAAGATGAAAATGGGCGTGTCTTCCTGAGCAGTGCTTTATTGGTTGATGCTCTACGTGACATAGCACCTACGCCACACGAGATTCGCCATGAACGTGCAGGGCCATCAATGCCGAGATCATCAGGGCCATTTCATACAGACAATGTCTTTTCTTTACGCTGCCATTGTCCTGTCATACTATCGAGATGGGCAGAGCGAACTCGCCATTGGCCACCACCGGATATCGTTCGCAAAGTCGTAACTATGGGATCATTTGTAACACCTGTTGGTTTTAAGGGTAGTGAATATCAACATTTAGAATGGAGGATTTGTTTTAATACTGGGGAGAATGAACTTATGAGCAGTCTTAATAACACCCAGGTCTACATTTATGTTTTATTGAAAATGGTTGTTAAGGATGTGTTAAAGCCAGTAAAGAAAGAAATTACATCATACACAGTGAAAAACATTGTATTGTGGCTTGCGGAGAACAATCCACAGGCACAGTTTAATGAAAGCAATTTGTTTTATTGGATTCGGGAAGGATTGGAGAAATTGAGAACGGCAATATTAAAGATTGAACTGCCATATTATATGATACCAGAAAGGAATCTAATGGCAGCATGCGGACTGGATGACGGACAAAAATGTACATGGGTAAATACTATCACGGACATGATGAACGAAGGTTCAAATACATTACTAAGATTGCCGAGGATACGAAAGGCAATAATATCGCATCCAGAGCCACTAATGTGGTATAACAAGAAGAGAATTGAAATAGAACTGCTGCTGTTGAAGCTCTGGACCAGATTAGAACAGTGCAAGGATGAGAATGGTGTGGTCAATATGTCGGATCCTATGCTGCAGGCGTTATATAGTCGTAGGTGTGAGTTAGTGATAGAGGTCCATACGAGGATGAATAGGGAAGGAAGTCGTTTGAATGATCTGGACGAGATATATTATATGATGCTTATGTAATTGTGTTGTAAATGCCAGTTATTCCATGCAATGAATATTTTCAACAATGCACTTCAGAACGTAGTTTATTTAGGGCGTCAAAACATAACATATATATTCGAGGGCTGAACGGAAAACTGCAGTATCTTCTTCTTTATTATGTGCTCATGCGTGGTTTGATATTTGGTAATATCAATAGTGTTTAGTTTTCCCTTCGTAATTCATTTAATTGTTCGGACGTGTATTATTGGATTGTTAAGTTTTGTTTGTTAACTTAAAAACGGTCCGTACACTTATAGGTGTTCACAGTCATTACGTACCGAGTAAATGTATAAAGCGGTAACTTTATAAATTCATGCTTTATTTTAGATCAACTTTGTTAATAATAACTATTAATTGTCACCCAATCTTATTTGGAGTGCTCTGATTTAATCCAACAAATGTGCATACTTATAGAATCTCTGTCATGCGTTGTTTTTTGTTGTACGCACATTTGTTTGACATGCGTTTATATGTTGTGCTTCTTTTTTCGTTCACAATAGTCCTTGATGACGTAACAGAGAAATTTGGTGCGTATGACCGTTTAAACATTAAGCTATACATATTAATATGCACATGTAATATGGATCGTAAAACGTAGAGTATCGAAAATAAATGTGTGTTAGTTGATATAAATTACATCTTAATACATTATTAACGACACGTGAAGCATTCACATGTCTTCCTTTGTTTATCGAACCTACTGGTACGATGTGACGTTACTTTCATTGGTAAAGTATGCCATTTGAATTATCCTGCAATGAAGCTGCGTCTAGGTTTTAAGGCACATAACGGCCCCAGATTTTTTGATTCGCATACAGATTATATTAGATAAAAGCAAAATGCTCAATGGGTCATTGTCGACCTGATATGGCCCACAAGTCACCCGGGGGTGACGTGACATGAAGCCGATTGTGGTCACCCGGGGGTGACATGAAGACGATTCCTGTCACCCGGAGGTGACTTCAAACCGATTCTAGTCAACCTTTATATCAGCATAAAGTCACCCTCATCAACAATTTTATTGTAATCCTTACATTTTATCATACATACTCTGATTTTAAAATTCTCTTTTTTTCTATTTTTACTTACATTCATTTTGTTGTTAATGGTTTTGGAATAAGTCTCTTTCTGGTCGAACGCGCATGCGCTAAAATGCGATGCGGTCCCGTTTGATAAAAAATACACGTGTGACTAGATGCAGATTCGTGTCACCCGGACAAAGAAGATAATGTAATGTCCGTATTATGCGATACTCGCGAAAGTGACAGTTATGCAATTGTTCATACTTTCAACATATTTAAAACATCTGAATGTAAGCATTTCTTGTTCAATGTGTATGTCTTTGTAAATTTGATTCCTTTAAACGAGCATTCCTGTTGTTTGAAATTCATATTTAATTAGGAATGCAAGAGGTTAACCGGTTAACCTACCGAAACGACCTTTTAACCGGTTACATTTTCGGGAAAAGGTTAACATGAAAAAATAAATTGTAGTATGCTTTTTTATTCGAATAATCTTTTCTCTTTTCCATAATACAATTCGTACGATTTTACGTTTTGCGCGTGACATACTGCCAATTTGCGCTGGCAACTAGAGAAAAAAAAACATGCCGCACCATCGACGGTAGTAAATAACGTGTCAATGAAAAGGTAATAAAGCAGAACCTTTGTGGTAACAAGCAGGGGGTACGTTTTGATAATTTGCACTGTTGTGTTTAACTCACGAAAATTTAACTAGCGAACTGCGTGGTGTGGGGGCCATTAGCGAAGAGGCAATTGACACGTTTATAGATCTCGCGATCAATTTCAATTGAGACATTGGGTGGTTTATTTTGATGCTCTGTTAACCGATATCCAACACTGATTGCCAGCGAAAATAAAGTATTTATAAGTAACAATTTTATCAAGAATTGCATTCGTAGTTAAAATCTTGTCGAGTTAACGTCTTATTTGTTCTATCAGATATTAAAATCATTGTTAGTAATGTACGTGATCCACGATGCCACAACTACCGTCTGAGGCAAGTTTTATTGAAGAAAGCAATTAATTTAACTAATTTAATAAGAAAAATATTAATATTAAAATTAAAACCGAATACACAAAGAAACATACCATTTGTGAACGATACGACGCGAACGTAATGTAAGCGACCCAACTAAAAATAAGGTAATGACACGTAAAAGAATATTGTGTAATTCTTTAATAAAAAATTCATATTCTTTCACGTAGGAAAAATAAATACAATATATAGCAAACATTTACAAAATTATTAAAAGAAATGTAACAATACATGTTATAAAGAAACAGACATGTTATCAACACAAGCGATCTCAAATTACTTCCGTTCTATAGAGAGTAGAGGTACGAGCGGTATGACATTATTTACGTAAACTTTAACATTTGAATCACTTAAGGAGTTTCGGTTAACCGGTTACTAACAAAAGATTAACCGGTTAATGATTTGTGTAACCGCTAGCATCCCTACGGAATACATGATGTTCCGTGCATTTCTGTCGTTATGATGAATATTCAACATTTGAGTAATTAAATTGCATTAATTTAATAGATGTCGTTTAATCCTTTTATATGAATTGCGATGCTTAATATTTGTGTTAAATGTTTATTTACTTTAGTGTATGATGTGACAGTTTCTCTACGTTGTGTATTTACCGTTCAAGGCGGTGACCCCAACACATATTGTACATCTGAGAAAATAATCTTAAAAACATCGTGTAGAGGTTCTGGTCATACTTTTGTTCGTAGAATTGCGTTAAAGACACATGCCACAACTCGAAGGTCAAAACATGGTCATAAGCGTACCATGGAGTTGTTTTTTAGTTTGTTTTTGTTTGTAAGAATATTCCGCCGTCTTCAAAAATATTTCATTCATATCACAGCGGTCTGTTAAACTGTTTACACGTGTCCTGTGTAAGTTGGTTTATTACTTCTAAGTGCAAATACTTACGCCAGAAATTGAACACTGCCCTACATGAATCACAGGTCAGGGAAGAATGGACGTACAAATAATGTCAATGACAATCACAACACACCGGGACGGTAATCGAGCCCACGATCCTCAAATGTTTAGTCAAGCCTTTAACCATGATGGTCAAACCATATGGCTTTCTCGGTAGCGGGTTCGTTGCTTTTTTACAGTTTTGACTCAAGTCGGTTCTTAGATATTACATTATCAACCTTAAATTTTCTATTTATACAACCACCAATCTTTGGTTCTTCAACATTACATTCTCTTTATATACATCAAGCAATCGTGGTTTTATAGATATCGTAATATCAATCTTACATTCTCTATTAATACATCCAGTAAATTTGTGTTCCTAGATACCGAAATATCAACCGTATATTATTTATTTATACATCCATAAATCGTGGGCTCTAAGATATCCCACTATTAACATTACATTCTGTAGTCATACATCCAGCAACCTTACATCCTCAATTTATACATCCAGCAATCGTGGGTTCTTAGATATTAAATAATGTAGGGGCGATTGTCCGGTTGGCAAAATAATGTAGGAGCGACTGTCCGCCCTGTAAAAACATAGTATGAGCGACTGTCCGCCCTGCCAAAACATCGTAGGAGCGCCTGTCTGCCATGTCAAATTTAGCGTATGAGCGATTGTCCGTAGGAGCGATTGTCCGGGATTCATCGCAATATCAACCTTACATTCTCTATTAATACACCCAGCAATCGTGGGTTGTTAGATACCGCAATATCAACCAAACATTCACTATTTATACATGCAGCAATCGCGGTTTCTTAGATATCGCAATATCAACCTTACATTCTCAATTTATACATCCAGCAATCGTGGATTCTTAGATATCGTAGTATCAACCTAACATTCACTATTTATACATGCAGCAAACGTGGTTTCTTAGATATCGTAGTATCAACCGTACATTCTCTATTTGTACATGCAGAAGTATTAATAGAAAATGTATGGTTGTCACCTTTTCATTTCATATCATATGTTATCAGACAAACAAGCAGTACAAAATAGTACCGGTATTCAGGCAATCGGACAAAGCGACGGCTATATTCCAATACCACTAGCACACACATATGTATCCACCATCAAGTTGATAGTTTTTATTTATTTATGTACGCCACTACGGTACTGAACAAGTAAAACTAAACCAATCTCTCAGACATATTTACAACTTATAACATATTCAACTAAAAATTTCATTGCTAAAAAAGGTGCCATCAATAGATACAATAAGTTGGTGAAATCAACATCAATGACATATGGAAATGGCTGTCATTTAAATTCAGAAGTGTTTGTCGGATTACACATTTACTTATGCTCATTGAGAATAAAACAAAACGTTTACAGTTGTGTGTAATTAATTCAAAGAGTCTATGTTAAATCGCTTAAGGTTCATGGGGGGGGGGATGAAATTCATAAAAACTTCGCTTTGGTTTATCTTCGTTCAATGTGGTACAATATGGTCAAACTATATATCATTTTAAAGCTTAAGACGGATAGAATAACATAAACACATTTTTGACATTCAATACTTGTGTGCTTTATTCATATTTTGGTTTAAAACCAATACATTTTTACACTAATTTACAAAATCTCAATCTAAAGTTAGGACGGATATGCACTACCTAAAGTTGAATAAATACAAAGCTATATACATATACAAGGTCAAGTTAGCATCATTTCACAGAAAATTATTGTCATAAAACAACAAATGAGTTTTTATTCAACTGCCTTTTTTGGATAAATTTCCTAAACAAAGTTCTAAAAATAACTAAAACGTAACTACTTTTTAATAATCCAGGTATGGTGGATAATAAGAGTCACACTTTTATTTCAAAGGCTTAACAATTTTGTTATTTACCTCTCAACCAAATTGCAGATTTTAAACCATCTCAAATTGAAATAGATTGCACTCATTGCAGACGACATATACAATTGTAAAGGAATATAAAGAAATTGGCAAACCGATTGATTTTATATTTCGATTCCTTCTACCCATTTTAAAAGCGTGGCCATCGCTGTGCTCCGTAGAAAAACGTGCAAAACAAATCGGTCGAAACCACGTGCAGTGGTGAGAAAACCGGGTATGTGTATACACATACCTGAGAAAACACATTCTTAATTTGACAGTTGGGTGGCATATAGTAAAACAACTATTAACATTAATCAGCAAGAGATCGCACTAAATAACAGAAATGACCACGTAGAGATATTATCACTTACCCTATTTCAAATATTTTCCAGCTGAAAATTGTCCCCACACGTCTTGTTTAGTTTATTTGTATTGTTTTTCTGGAGCCGAAGTGCATCTCACAGAATATCCATCCAACTTCCGTTGTTTTCACTTTCGTTATTAAAAACTCCGTTTAAAAGAAGTATTTCTACTTTTAGATTGTTTAAGCGATGTATTATTATATATTATCAATAGAACAGTATACCGTGATGAATTGTACGGAGTTACTTATCGATCTTTCTGTCAGTCTGTAAGCGTACTATTTTATGCGCAATAATATAAGTACAGTGATTCGACAACGATTGTAAACATTGGTGAAATGCTTCTGACATAGTTATTCTTTTGAGTGTTTATGAGGTCTGATCGTGCAGTTTGCAAACATCAACGGAAAGATTACAATCCAATGCATTTGTCATCGTCAACCGTTTGGAATGTCAATTAGGCGATGAGTGAGTTTTTAGCATGTTTCTTTCTATTTTATTAATTTAAAAATGGCTGCCCCCATGGTGATGAAATGACATGTGTTCGAGTTTTGATATTTCTAGATATGTAAACTTTTTTATTATTTAAGCGTAACTTGCCCTCGTCAATGTCGATATTAATCACTAGTTATATAATTTTCCGCCGAAATACGTGGAATAAACATGATTCAGATTTTTGAAAATAATGTATATTTTATTGTTAAAATCGCTTTGTATTTTGATTGATTTTTGTGGATGTTATGATACGTTGATGTACAAAATTGGTAGCGGTTTGAAGGAAAAACATCCTTTAAAGCATATGTATACATTTTTAATGTGGCACTCTTGCTTTAGTCAAATTTGAGTTCAATGCTAGGGGTCCCACATTTTTCAAAATGAAGCCTCTACATGAACCTTAACGTGAAGAAAAAATGTCTTAAAAATATTACGCATGAAATGCACAATTTCCACGAGGATTACACCGTTGCCATCATCAGTTTTCTAAGAAACTGGCCACTATTTTAACTGATTAGAATGGTACATGTGTAGTTATAACAATAAATGCGTTTATAATTTATATAAACATTAAGTGTAACGGACAAGTGTAGTTCAGCAAAGGACAAGTTAAATTTCCGAAATTGTTGTCCGTGGACAAGTATAGTTTTTTTAGATTTCGCCACCCCTGAATGTATGATAATAGATAAATATCTTGATTTTACCAAATCAACATAAAAACCAACAAAATTGTGTCTTATTTATAAGTACACGCATTCAATATATCATTGCATTTAATAAATTAATTAGCATGTGTTTACCCAATATACATGACTGTGCTCTGTGACAAAGGGGTTTAATGCATGTGTGCAAAGTGCTGTCCAAGTCTTTTCAGTCTGCACAGGCTAATCAGGGAAGGAACTTTCTGCTTTTATATTTTTAGTTTAAAGAAAGTCTCTTCTTAGCAAAAATCAAGTTTAGTCGGGAAGTGTCGTCCCTGATTAGCCTGTGCAGACTAAATCTACTCTTACAGTAACCAAGACAACTGTAGGAGTTTCATAAACTACTCTGTTTATCACACTCTGTATTGTGTATACAAGACTAGTTAAAGAGTTATGAACTGTGTTTTCATGACAACTTGGCTTGAAATATACAATGAGACTAGCTCTGGGAAAGCCGCAGTTAAAGCATGCGGGTAAAGTGTCGCCCAGGTAAACCTGTTCAGTCCGCATAGGCTAATCAGGGACGACACTGTCCACATAGACTGGATTTTTGTTTTGAATAGAGTTCCTTTAAACGAAAAATTCCATAACAGCGGAAATAATAGTTCCAGATTAGCCTTTGCATAATGCACAGGTTATTCTGGGAAATACTTTACGCATGTGTATTAAGCCCTGTTTTAACAGATTGCGGAACAAATATATGGCTGACATGAAATGAAGTTGGTTAAACACATTTTAACCAGTTTTTGCAAAAAAGTGGACTTAATAGATACGGGCATTGCCGTGGAAAGCATAACACAATCATGACTTCCTTGGTCCGTACAACTTAACACTAAACTTATTATCAACATTGAAATTGTCTTACACCTATAAATGTTACGTATTGTTTTTATAACAACCAACTGTTGTCAAATGAATAAATTGAATGGTGTTTTTTTAAAACTTTTATTGGAGATAACAAACTTAAAAGGCTAATGTTTATAAAGGAGCAAAATAACACAACAAACATAAAATAATACTATAGAGTTGTTAATGAGAAATAAATAGTTAAAAATGAGAAAATATGAAGCTTTTGTACCACTTAACGACATAATACTTCAGAATTATTCTGTTGTAACTCTTTAATTTCTGACCACTCAACCTGTTGAGTGCTTACAAAACGTAACAGTACTAATGAGTCATTTTATAAGGTAAGACTTAACTAGTGAGCTATATGACCACTTATGATCGTACTTGTGAGCTAATTGACAACTAGACCCGAGTATACAACTAAAGACTATTTTCACTCCTCCATGACAACTGACCCCTGCCACTCACCTGTAGAGTGTGTGGTTTGCAGGCCTTCACAAGAGCGTTCACCAGTTTGCTTGTGTGGAGGAAGTGGACATTCTCATCCATCAGACCATGCACGATCAGTAGACGATTCTCACTGAAAACATGAACGATCAGTAGATGATTCTCACTGAAAACATGAACGATCAGTAGATGATTCTCACTGAAAACGTGCACAATCAGTAGATGATTATCACTTGAAACATGAACGATTACTAGACGATTCTAACTGAAAACATGAACAATCAGTAGACAATTCTCAATGAAAACATGAACAATCAGTAGACGATTCTCACTGAAAACATGAACGATCAGTAGATGATTATCACTGAAAACATGAACGATCAGTAGATGATTCTCACTGAAAACATGAACAATCAGTAGACCATTCTCACTGAAAACATGATCGATCAGTAGAAAATTCTCAATGAAAACATGATCAATCAGTAGACGATTCTCACTGAAAACATGAACGATCAGTAGATGATTATCACTGGAAACACGAACGATCAGTAGATGATTCTCACTGAAAACATGGACAATCAGTAGACAATTCTCAATGAAAACATGAACGATCAGTAGACGATTCTCCTTAAAATCAAGAATTATCAGTAGACGATTCTCACTGGAAACATGAACGATCAGTAGATGATTTTCACTGACAATATGAATGAAAAGTATAGGATTCTCACTGAAAACATGAACGATCAGTAGACGATTCATACTGAAAACATGAACAATCAGTAGACGGTTCTGACTGAAAACATGCACGATCAGTATACGATTCTCAATGAAAACATGAACGATCAGTATACGATTCTCACTGAAAACATGAACAATCAGTACACGATTCTCGCTGAAAACATGAATGATCAGTAGACGGTTCTCAATGAAAATATGAACGATCAGTAGACGATTCTCAGTGAAAATATAAACGATAAGTAGATAATTCTCACTGAAAACATGCACTAGTATGTAATTAAAGATAAATGTGTACATAAGATGGGAAATGGAATGCAGTTGGATATCTATTTTATGTAATAATGTCAGACATTGAGTCCATTAGTACGAGATATAGAGAATAATAGGCTATCGTTGTGTAATACATCAGGTGGGGCTTAGAATCAATTCTTATCTTATTATATCACACAAGAAAAGGGTAGTAACCTGCTTTCCTGTTTATCATACCTCTACGCATACAATTATTAATAAATAATAAAATATGATCTCTACGACTTTTCAGTTTTGACAGTCATGAATATGTTTCATGAAGTTGTTTACCTTGTTTGAACAATCAGTAGACAATTCTCAATGAAAACATAAACAATCAGTAGACGATTCTCACCGAAAACATGAAAGATCAGTAGACGATTCTTGCTGTAATCATGAACAATCAGTAGACGATTTTCACTGAGAACATGAACGATGAGTAGACGATTCTTAGTGAAAACATGAACGATCAATAGACGATTCTCATTGAAAACATGAACTATCAGTAGACGATTTTCACTGAGAACTTGAAGGATCAATAGACGATTCTCACTGAAAACATGAACGATCAGTAGACGATTCTCACTGAAAAACATGAACAATCAGTAGACGATTTTCACTGATGACATGAACGATGAGTAGACGATTCTCACAGAACAACATGCAATAGCGTGTTATCAAAGATACATGTGAACATAAGATGGGAAATGGGATGCCGTTGAATTTCTATTTTATGAAATTATGTCAGAAATTGAGTAACTAGTATGAGACATAGAGAATAACAATCCATCGTTGTCTTATACATCAGGTGGGGCTTATAATTAATTCTTATCCTGTTGTATCACAAAACAAAAGGGAAGAAACCTGCTTTTCTGTTTATCATACCTCTACGCACAAAGTTATAAAACAGTATTGAAATATAATCGCTACAACAGTTGTTGGCAATGATGAATATGCTTCATGACGTTTGAGTATAAAATATCCTACATCTCTGTATGAAATTGTTTGCATTGTTGAAACCGATTTATTTCTACAAATGCGTAAATACTTTATATTTGATTCAGATCAAAACATTGACTGATATAACCCACTACTGACCTGATCTACATAATTATACCAGACACCTTTGTATCAGGCCGGTATCAGCAAACAGGTATGGTGTATAGAGAATAACAGGTTACTGCCTGATCTTTATATAACGGCGAGGCTTGCCGAGACGTTGTTTTATTACTGCCGAGCCTGATACATTACAAAAAGATCAGGCAGTAACCTGTTTTTCTGTTTCTCATATCTCAACGTCCCCGATTTTAAAGAAATAATGAATAAATTGCTAAAAAAACTGCAGTTTTAGCAGGATAGACTATTACTTTTAATTGTCGTTTGACGTGTTAATAATGACGTCAGGAGAGCGCGCTTAATATTTGTAAAACATGTTTTTTTTGCTGTTTTTGTTGCATTTTGTGTTTAAAATATATTACATCTTGGTATCAAATTGTTTGTTATGTTGAATCTGATTAGATTTTACTAAAAATCATTACTTTATACTTGATTCCGAGTAATATGACCATGCTCCACACATGACTGATACTTCCTGTTGACCATGATGTAAAAAATATATCAGGCAAAGTTATATCAGGCAGATATCAATGCGGTGGTATGATAAAATTTTGTATCGTTTATTCTTAAGAAACACAAGCCTTGTGTTTACTGGTAAAGAAACGGACGAACATCCTACAACCTTATCAAGAGTTTACACTATTGTAAAACTTTAGTCATTCTTCTACCGGCTCATAAGTCGGGAGGTATAAAAAAGGTACAAATGTTTTCCATTTTCATAATGTTCACTTCTTAAGTTGGGTCGAATTGTCATAAAAACGCAAACATATTTGTGTGTGTGTGTGCAGATTTTATGTCTATCTTAATCACAGCAGTACATACTCTTCCGGTAAGCTGTCTACATAGGTGAGCACGTTGCCACGGTGATACCCATACAGGTTGTTAGTGGGCAGGTCCATGTACCGCTCCGTGTATCCAGTGTCGTACAGGTGCCAGTCTACAACCGGGGCACCCGCTATAGACACCTGTGGCATACAAACATCAAATTGAACAGCCCATTGGTCAATACCTGTATAATATGTATATAATATAGCTTCACTCTAATCAAAAAGAGCTCAATGCATGTTTGTAAAGTGTCGTCCCAGATTAGCCTGTGCAGTCCGCCTAAATTGGATTTTCACTAAGAAGAGACTTCCTTTAAAACAAAAAACTATACAAGCAGAAATTGTCCTTGATAAACTTGTGGGTACTGTACAGGCTATTCTTAGACGACAATTTACTCACATGTATTAAGCCACATTTTCCCAGAATGAGGCCCATATACATTTAATTATTCAATATTCAAATATGCTCCATTAACAGACAAATAATTCAAACATAATACTTATAGTAAAGTAATGGCTACCAATATTTTCAAGAATTTCCAATCTCATGCAAGATGACATGAAACAAAAATATTATTATAAACATAAAGAATTATCACAACATAAAGTGATATGATTTATTTAGTATATGTTATGAAGAGATACATAGAGTGATCATCAAGTGATGTATACAGTGATACATAAAGTGATCTATAAACTGTTGTATGGAGTTATGCATAAAGTGATGTATAAAAGAAGGTATCAAATGATGTATAAAGTGATTCACAAAGTGATGTATTAAGGTATGTACAAAGGGATTATAGAGTGTTATACAAAGTGCTGTATACAGTGATGTTTTCAATGATAAATAAAGGGATGTATAAACTGATATATGCAGTGATATACAAAGTGATGTATTCAATGATTTATAAATTGATGTATGAAGAGGTTTGACATTGATTTAGGGCACTCACCTTGAATATATCCGGCCTCTGAGCCAGGCCCATTAAGGAGAGGTAGCCACCTGGAAGGAATGTAAGCAACACTTTTATTGTGTATGGCAATATCTGATATTTAGAAGATATCATCTTCGTTTATTGGCCAACTTAAATACTGCATTGGCTAATAAGGGATGAGACTTTCTGCTTTTGTATAATTTTTCATTTAAAGGAAATCACTTCTAAACAACAAAAATCAGCGTCGGCAGAAAGTGCGCAGGCTCAAATGAGCAGACAATTTATGCACATGCATTAAGACCCATTTTCCCATAGCAAGACTCATTTTGAAGAAATAATCGGAAACAAGACAGTCCCAGTAAGTAAGTATTCAACACTAGAGAAGTACCTTAATGAAGATAAAGTTGCTGTTTTTGTAACAAATTTCTGCAGATCACTGAATCAAACAAAACATTAAAGAAGTAAGACAAGAGAAGTTGTGTTTATTGCTAAGCTTTTGTCAAAATATTAGTGAAAACTGCCAACTTAGAGTAAATGAATGATCCATTAGACAAAGTCCTGTACCATGTCTTTAATAACAACAGTAGAGTACCTAAATCCAGACACTTTCGAAATAGATGTTATTCCAAAAACGCAAACAATAAGATCACAGAGTAAATTAATTTTGTAGGAAGGGTTTATGGCCATTTGTGCCTTATAATTACATTTTCTTTGTATTGTTAATCCATATTGTATTAGTAACGCTTGCTTTACTTATGATACTGTTTTAATTTCAACCCCAAAACTTGGAAAAATTCAAACAGGACTAAGCAGCTTAAACAAAACTCTATAAAGACTGGTTAAATATAACATATTTTAGAGGCGGGATTGTGCATCAATCAGTACCATAATTATTGATCATTTAAAAATGTTTCGGGGGTATCCGGATTAAAGTACAAACTGTATAGAGACACTTCTGCCGAACATATTAATGTTTTTAATTTAACCAACGTACAATTCAAAATGACCAAATTCTATTACTTATTGAGTTTGACCATTTTTTATAATTAAGTTTGCTTATAGCTTTTCAATAGTTGCATTTTGTACAAAGAAATAAAATATAAATGCAATATATTCAAACCAATGACATAGAGAAGTCCAGTAAATGGAAACAAACATATTTTTAGTCCTATATAGAGATGAAAACCAATCAAGTCAAGACATAAGAACAGCTCGTAAACATACCGTAAGACCATCCGTGTATTGCTAACAGTGAGGCAACAAAGCATAAGACCATCCGTGTATTGCTAACAGTGAGTCAATATAACGTAAGACCCTCCGTGTATTGCAAACAGTGAGGCAACAAAGCATAAGACCATCCGTGAATTGTTAACAGTGAGGCAACATACCATAAGACCATCCGTGTATTGCTATCCTACCTTCGTCTATAAAATCTACATGTGCTGTCAGCCACTGTAAACCCTCCACTTGATCCTCTATCTCTGTAGTGCCCTGAAACGATGAACACACATTGACCATAGTTACACACACGGTGACCATGGCAACACAAAGTAATCATGATCTTGATTATGCAACCTTAAGTTGACTTCAGTCTGTATTACATGAAAGCCATTTAGCTGAGTTTCTGTAGTACTCTGAGGTCCTACAACAGACTGGGGCTAGGATTCATAATGATCATACTTAAATCTTAACTTAAGATGATCTTCAGTCTAAATAGGCCATGAGAAATTGTTGGCATTTTATCTGTATTTCATCTATGTTAGGCATTGAAATGCAACATACAGTTACAGGCTGGTAGTCGTAAGGCTTATAAATTGCAGATGCACTTAAGTATACGCACGACACAAGCTGCTCTACAAATCCCAAGACTCTAACTGAAATTTGTAATCTCTAAGTCCAACACTCCAGCTGCACTTCGTTATCTCAAAGTCTAAGACTCCAGCTAAACTTTATTATCTCAAAGTCCAAGACTCCAACTGCACTTTGTTATCTCAGTCCAACACTCCAGCTGAACTTCGTTATCTCAAAGTACACAACTCCAGCTGAATGTTATTATCTCTAAGTCCAAGACTGCAGCTGCACTTCATTATCTCAGTCCAAGACTGCAGTTGAACTTCATTATCTAAGAGTCTAAGACTCCAGCTGCACTTCGTTATATCAAAGTCCAAGACTCCAGCTGAACTTCATTATCTCAAAGTCCAAGACTCCAGCTGAACTTAATTATCTCATAGTCCAAGACTCCAACTGCACTTCATTATCTCAGTCCAAGACTCAAGCTGAACCTCATTATCTCAGAGTCTAAGACTCCAGCTGAACTTCATTATCTCAAAGTCTAAGACTCCAACTGCACTTCATTATCTCAGTCCAACACTCCAGCTGAACTTCATTATCTAAGAATCTAAGACTCCAACTGAACCTCATTGTCTCAAAATGCAAGATGTTAGTATAAATGTGTTATCTTAAAAGTCTATCACTTTAGTGGAACTTAATTATTTCAAAGTCCAAGACTCCAGCGTAACTATCTCAAAATCAACGTCCCCAGCTTCTTGCTGAACAAATGATTTTGAGACATCCATAGTTAGACATATCAAAATCTACACTTTTACACTTTTCAAGAGTTATTTGGTAACTATACTTATCATTATATAAAATAACAATCATGAATACTTACAGTTAGCGAAAACCAATGAATAATTAGATTCAATTAAAACCACATCAATATAAATGAAAATGCAAGTTAAAACTTTGAGGCAAACATATTTATTATATCTAAATGTGGGAAGATGGGGTACTTCTGTTCACTTAGACATGTCCGGTACCATGCCCTTGTAAATCAGAGACTCTGAAAATAACTACAAATACAGTAACGTCATTTATATTCGTTTACATGAAATTTTGAGTTTTTTTTAATTGACTATTTGGTGCACACATACATTTGCGTATATTTTATGTTGAGAAAAAAAAGAAAAATGCGTTTAAGTTATTTTCCAATGTGTTTGTGTTAAATTCATGTGTTGTATTAAATTCATTTGATTGTGTTAAATTCATGTGATTGCATATATGTTATTTTTCAATGTGATTGTGTTAAATTTATGTGTTTATTTCATGTGATTGTTTTAAATTCATGTGATTGTGTGAAATTCATGTGATTGTGTTTAATTTATGTGATTGTGTTAAATTCATGTGATTTGGTTAAATTCATTGATTGGTCAACCCACCAAACCATCAAAAATGTATATCCCAAGAATAATGAGTTTCCAGTACCTCTAATCGAATCGGTTACATACAAGTCTGTTTTTG
Source organism: Dreissena polymorpha (assembly GCF_020536995.1). Lineage (NCBI taxonomy): Eukaryota > Metazoa > Mollusca > Bivalvia > Myida > Dreissenidae > Dreissena > Dreissena polymorpha. The sequence continues at coordinate 147,038,650 of NC_068356.1, read as the reverse complement.
ATATGGCTTTCAAACTTGATCCCTCGACTACACGAGCCTCTACCATCAATAATGACAACAGCAAAACCTTCCGCAGCCAGTGTGTGCAGTCGTACATGCCTGAAATGGAAAAAATATTTGAACCTTGCTCTAGTAAAATTGGCTGAATGCTTATGAAAAAAGTGTCCGTCTAGATTAGCCTGTGCAGTTACAAGGGAAAACAAAATGGAGCGCAAAGCTATTATTTTATTACACGGCTCATACTATACAAGTACAACTGTTTCCTTACTTGAGTCCCTTGTTTTCATATTAAATACTATACAAGTCAATCTGTTTTCTCACTTGAGTCCCCTTGTTTCATATAAAATACTGAACAAGTCAAACTGTTTCCTTACTTTAGCCCCTTGTTTTCATATTAAATACTATACAAGTACAACTGTTTCCTTACTTCAGTCCCTTGTTTTCATATTAAATACTATACAAGTCAATCTGTTTCCTCACTTAAGCCCCTTTGTTTCATATAAAATACTGTACAAGTCAAACTGTTTCCTTACTTTAGCCCCTTGTTTTCATATTAAATACTATACCAGTCAAACAGTTTCCTTACTTAGGCCCCTTTGTTTCATATTAAATACTATACAAGTCAAACTGTTTCCTTTCTTTAGACCCTTGTTTTCATATTAAATACTGTACAAGGCAAACTGTTTTCTCACCCTTTTTTTCTACTCCTATAAATATGAGGTCGATTTACATCGACCTCATATCGTTTAACGTTATTTTGCAATAGCATCGTTCCGACATGAATTCATGTCGGAAGCTTTAACGGCATCAAATTCATATAACAGCACAGAATAATCATGCAATAAATTATTAAACATAAAATATAAACATTATTTTACTAATTGCATTCGAAAAATGTTTATACAAACTTACAAGTAATGATAGTCCAGACCTTAAAACACTACCACTGTTCAAATTCCATATTGTTGCCATATAGCACTGTGTAAATTGAAAGTTGCATAATGTTACCTCATTGGTCGGTTATAAATACATTGTTTCTCAATATATAGTATTCGATTAGACGAAAATAATAATTTACGTGGAATGTCCTATTAGTTTTCCATTAAAACTTTTATCTTGCCGTGTGTGTTTATGGACGTTATTAATTATGTCATACTTATCTTTGTATTTCATTAAGAATTAGAACGTGTAGCCCTTTTTGTTAACTATTTTTTGCAAACGATTCGCGGCTTAATAAGACACGGAAAATAGTTAAAGCGATACTTTCATTTAAAGATTTAATGTGAACAATATTAAATGCAACCTTTGTTGGTATTAGTATATTTTATTGACATGTTAAATTCGATACTTGAAAAGGTGTTTATCTTTAAAAAGATGTCGCTGATATTGTTAATTTCAATAACTGTTAATATGCTTAATGTTGTATAAGAAATTGAATAGTTTCACTGAGTTGTATTCCCGCCTAAAATCCGATATCGTAAAACGCGCAACGGTTAAGAATAAAGTCTGAATAAGTTTAAGTATTCAGATCCGAATATCAGCAGCTGTGCCAGCTGGGAAGCCCCGTTTTTGCTTTAACAACCGCAAGCGAAACAACATACTTTTTTAAGTCTTGCACTTAGACTCCATGATCACAAGTATAGATCCCTGCTGTGGCGTATGACACCATAGTGTTATTTAGTATTGGTCGGCACAGTATCTGATCATAACGAGATAATTGTTTGTGCTGAACACAGGGGCAATACAACCACAGATCTATCAATAAACAAGATTATTGAGATATCTTTTATTGAACACCGCGATAAAAAAGCTCAAACCACGGACTCAAGATTACACGGATAAGAAACATGGCAACATTCTCAGAATCATCACTGCTATATGTGTAATCACCTAACAATTCGTCTAAACATAATTTATATATTTGAGTTGAAGACGATGTACTGTTGTATAAGTCTGAATAAACTATCTGTCTGCCTGTCTAAATCTAAGCCGTCATCGTCCCAGTGAAAAAAATCTGATTTTGAATAGTTTGACATAATTCCCTGATGTCAAAATACGAAATGACCCGCGTAACACCGACCGTGATTTTCAAGAATCTTTAATAAACTGATAATTTAAGGTAAATAACATTATATATAATTATACATAATTCCCTCGTTGATAATTGACATGACGCCTTATCTATGATCGCTCCGCCCACTAAAATTGATCCACCAATCAGCGATCGATTAATCGGGCGCACTCTTTAGCAACGACCTGTCCGCCATTTTCTAGACAAGCTACATGTTTAGGTTCACTTTTATTCCAACGAGTGTTTGTTGTTTTCCTCTTTAAAAAAAAACGATTAAAAATGGTTAAATGAATGTTTTTGACACCCATTTTATTTCAAGTATGCATGCAAAGCCGAATAAAATCGAGAGGGTCCGCTATATACGCTGTTTCATCATAAATTTAACACCCTTTCTGTGTTATAAACAAGAGCTGAAATCGTTAATTTGTAAAGATTTATTTATAATAAGCTTTATTGATATGTTTCGTGAACAAAATACTACAATATATTTCATAAAAAATATAATAATCATGGCAAAGGAAATTCAATGACCGGTTTCTAAACAAAAGCATAATCGCCAAGACCGTAGCATCAGTTCAGTGCGTAAGGAACGCGCGCTACTTTCTTCCGCCTTCATTCCTTAATTACTTTCGTTTTTAAACAATTTTTTTTCTATCGTATACAGAATTCTATTCTCCTAAGCAAGGTGTAATTTTTAAAACTGAACTCCATATATAAACGCTACAATTTTGTATTAAGTACGAACATGTCAACCGTTAATCTAGATTCTAAAACTCCAAAACGGTATGATATTTGCAAAAGTTAAATTTATAAATCGCCGGGCTGTCGAAATCAGAAGAAAAACTTAATATATATTTATATATCTTTTTACTACGTAACGTAAGCTTTCTAATGATATATAATTTGTCAAACTCGGTCGAGAAATGAAACTATAATTCAACAAAAGACGTGAGTGGGTACATCAAAATGTATAACCTCGGCGCTTCGCTGTACGCTTATTGTACAATATCGATAGCCACAACACGGTAAAACGCGCGGTGGTAAAACATAAATTGTGTATTTCTTGTTATTATCTCGCTATAAATCCATTAATAACAACGGGAATATACTAAAACGTATATTTTTTGAAAGAGGAATTAATAAGCAACAAGATAACGTATAAACCAATAAAATCGGATGAATAGTTTTTGCATAAGATTGAATTTACTACAGTAAGAGTCAAATACTCGATTCATCTCCTATCAATATACACTCCGTGATACAACTGGTAGTTTCAACACACACATATAGGTTTCATTTAATTAAAGAGTACAAAAACCTAAAAAGTGATGTGGTTTGTTGTACAACAACAATTGGTTATGTGTAACCTATTCAAAAAATAATTTCGTTCAAGATAATTTAATGTAATTCTATAAACGACAAACACACTTCGTGTGTTGTGTATGATTATTTTTAAAAATGTACATAAGTGGTTTAAAAGCACAATTTTTACACATTTAAGAGGTAATCGCTCACATTTATGTCTAATTAATGATAATTTTATGCATTAGCAAAGATTTAACGAGAAAAACTGAAGTTTAAGTTGAACTCAATTTGCTATAGGAAAACGACGGTAGCCGTTTAGACGTAAGCGGGGTAGCTTACGTCTAATTATTTGGACTAACTTGTTTTCATATTAAATACTATACAAATCAATCTGTTTCCTCACTTGAGTCCCTTGCGTTCATCTTAAATTCTATACAAGTCAAACTGTTACCTTACACTTAAGTCCCTTTGTTTCATATAAAATACTCTAGTCAAACTGTTTCCTTACTTTAGCCCCTTGTTTTCATATTAAATACTATACAAGTCAAATTGTTTCCTTACTTAGGCCCCTTTGTTTCATATTAAATACTATACAAGTCAAACTGTTTCCTCACTTTAGACCCTTGTTTTCATATTAAATACTGTACAAGGCAAACTGTTGTATTACCCTTGTTTTCATATTAAATACTGTACAAGTCAAACTGTTTCCTCACATGAGTCCCTTGTTTTCATATTAAATACTGTACAAGTCAAACTGTTTCCTTACTTTAGACCCTTGTTTTCATATAAAATACTGTATAAGTCAATCTCTTTCCTTACTTGAGTCCCTTGTTTTCATATTAAATACGATATAAGTGAAATTGTTTCCTGATTTGAGCCCCTTGTTTTCATATTAAATACTGTACAAGGCAAACTGTTTTCTTACTTTAGACCCTTGTTTTCATATTAAATACTATACAGGTCAAACTGTTTCCTCACTTGAGTACCTTGTTTTAATATTATAAATGATACAAGTCAAACTGTTTCCTGATTTGAGTCCCTTGTTTTCATAGTAAATACTGTTCAAGGCAAACTGTTTTCTTACCCTTGTTTTCACATTAAATACTATGCAAGTCAATCTGTTTCTTCACTTGAGTCCCTTGTTTTCATATTAAAGACTGTACAAGTCAAACTGTTTCCTTACTTCAGACCCTTGTTTTTATATTATATACGATATAAGTCAAACTGTTTCCTTACTTGAGCCCTTTGAAGGAGTTGGCCACCAGCTGCACATGCGGTCCCCCATACACAAACAACACTGTGGGGTACTTGACCCCTTGCTGGTAATTGTGGGGCCGGTAGTACATCCCATACAGTGTGTGGCCTGACTTGCTTTTGTAGTTGAACATCTCTGGGTAGCTGTAGTCAGGAAGGTCTGAAAACCAATTATTAATAATCATTTAAGTTTTTGTTTGAAGGCAATTAACGTTAATAATTAAAATTGCTTTCATCTGAAGGCAATTAACAACAATAATGAAAATAAGCCTTGCTCTGGATAAATGGGGCTTAATGCATGTGTTTAAATTGTTGTCCCACTTTAGCCTGCAAAATACACACAGGCTAATCAAGGACGACACAATCCGCATGCATGGAAGTTTATGTCAAAATCATTCTCTTTTAAGCAAAAATCAAGTTAAGGAAGAAACTGTTGGCCCTGATAAGCCTGTGTGCTTTTTGAAATCAAAATAAAATTGTTTCAAATAATAAACACAACAATACATTGAATTATAGGCCCCTGACTACTTACCTGTGGATGACATGATAATGGCCAGGGGTAGAGTCTGTACAGACTGGGTGAGATTTCTATTATGTACAGAGAAGACTGTGGGGCTGAGTTCACAGCGCTGAACACTGTCACAAACTTGGAGCACGCCTGAAAGGGACAATAAGCAGCAACAATAACTAAAGCAGTGAGGAACAACTTGATGTAGTAAGAAGTGAATTGTAATTGTACTGTTATACACATTTTATATTATTTCAATTTAAAACTTTAAAGAAGGCTAATAAAAATTGAACAACTTTATAAAATAAGGAAAAATAAACATTGAAATGTGTCGGAGTACTTGGTCAGACAAGTTGACTTTACAGACTGATAGACAGATGAACGGCTGGGCGTGCACGCGGCTGGGGGAACTGCAACAAAGGCAGACGGACTAACAGACAGCTATGATGAATCTAGTAAACCCCATTCTAATTCATTCCAGCAGGAATAATAAATGATGTAATATATGATAAAGCTCAAGATCAACAAGTGCTTCACTGTCTATTGTACTGTACATATTTCTATGCCACCAATTGACATGACGCCTTATCAGTGATCGCTCCGCCAACTTAATGTGACCTCTAGAGTGTTTACGAGCAAATGTTTACGGTCGGACAGACGGACATACCACGGACAAAGACCGATAACAAAAGCTCACCTGAGCAATCAGGTGAGCTAATGATGTAATATATGATAAAGCTCAAGATCAACAAGTGCTTACCTGTCTATATATATATAGTGTACTGTACATATTTCTATGCCACCAATTATGCTGCATTATCTAAGAAGGTAAGGATGTTGTAGTTGGTTAGCTATGACATTGGCATGTGATCAGGAGGTCTAGTGTTTGATCCTCGATGTGGATTATTTTAATATATCTCAAGGTATTAAGAACTCATGGGAAAACTGGGCTTAATACATGTACATAAAATGTCGTCCTCGGATTAGGCTTATCAGGGGCCAAACTTTCCACTCAACTGGATTTCCATAAATGCGGATAAGCCTTTGAGGACTGCACAGGCTAATCTGGGATGACAGTTTTGAACATGCATTAAGTCCAGTTTTCCCAGCACATGACTCATATAACTCCTGATGTTTGTTGTCTCACCTTATCCAGTGTGACGTTGTGAGTGTATCCCAGCTCTGTGAGTCTGTAGACAGGACCCGGGGTCTGGTAGGAGACTACATACCTGGCAAGGAATAATACAATGATTATTGGTGTCTTGTTCTGAGAAAACTGGGCTTAATTCATGTGCGTAAAGTGTCGTTCAAGATTAGCCTGTGCAGTCTGCACAGGCTAATCAGGGACGACACTTTCCGCTTTAATGGTATTTTTTGTTTGAAGGAATTCTTTCCTTACCGAAAATGAAGTTGAGGCGGAAAGTTTCGTCCCTGATTAGCCTGTGCGGACTGCACAGGCTAATCTAGGACGACAATTTGCGCACATGCATTATGACCAGCTTTCACAGAACAAGATACATTGTATTTCATATTAGCCTCGTTCTGGAAAAACGGGATTTAATGCTTGTGTGTAAAGTGTTGTCCCAAATGAGCCTGTGCAGACTGCACAGGTAAATCTGGGACAACACTGTCTGTCTACACTAAGAAAAGATTTCCTAAAAACAAAAAATACCACAAAAATGGAAGGTATCATCCTGAAAAGCCAGGGTGGACTGCACAGGCTTATGTGGGTCTTACTTTTTTGCACATGCAGTAAGCTCTGTTTTCCAATAGTGGGGCTAATATTTACAATTCTTAAAATATCAGTAAATTGAATTCAACATATTTCATTTATTATTTTCAAAACTAAATCTGAGCATGTTTTTTCAAAACTCTTAAGGCTATGTTGTGTTTATGTGTATTGAAATTAAAATGCCTTGAACACAATTATTGTTTAAAGTATTAATAACGGTTTATATTGCATCAATTAAAAAGGTGAAAACATGTGGTTCCAAATAGAAACTCAGATTTCTCTTTGGAATATCAGTCCTGGTGGAGATAACAAGTGATACCTTGGATCAATAAAGGTAAAGCATCATGCTAAACAAGGGGCCGACATGATCTCTTTTTTACTTTCTTTTTGCATTTAAAAAAAATCGAAGATAGTTACTCCAATACATACATATGTGTTTCAAGTGGAGTGTCCTTTAGTCCAAGGAAGTAGACCAGACCTCGTGTTTCGTCCACCCATATCTGAAAACAAAGACGAGGGGTAATTAAAGCTCATTGGGTCATTGTCGACCTGAAATGGCTTGAAGTCATCCGGGGTTGACTAGAAGCCGATTCATGTCACCCTGGGGTGACTTCAAGACGACAGGGTGACTAGAATTGGCTTCATGTCACCCCAGGGTGACATGAATCGGCTTGAAGTCACCCTAGGGTGACAATAATCGGCTTCTAGTCACCCCGGATGACTTCAAGACATTTCAGATCGACAATGACCCAATGAGCATTATTAAACCGCTCATACAGATGAAAACATATGCAAATTTAAAGCTTCTTCAGAAAAAGATTTGTAAACAAATATTGATGACTTTTTTCAAATTGACATGTTCCAAATAATCACTAGGAAGAAAAAAAACAGGTGAACAAGTAGTCAATTTGAGTTAGCAAAATAAAAACACAACTTGAATATATTAGTTAACTAGACACTGTAAAATAATTTACATTTTTCTTCCAGAAATTTCCTGGTTGTTCACAAATAACTTTTTCGTTGACATGTACACTTTTGTTCCTGTAAATTCTTTGATTTTGGACAAAAATGAGAAATTCGTATTGGTCATTTTCCCATTTTGTTGAGTAAAATTCAAAGATCTGTCAACCCATAAAATCAATGAAAAATCAATTTCCCAAGAAAAATAATGATTTACAGTATAACCCAATAATAAGAAAGGTTCAACTATATATAGTTTTAAGATACTGCTACCTCTTTAGAGGACACCTCCCAGTCCCCAGTGGTGATCTGTGTGACCTCACTCTCACAGGACAACACTTAAAACAGGGAAATATGGATTGAAGTGTCGGTCACTAAAAACATCGAAATGTGGGTTAAAGGGTCTGTGACTGAAATCATGGAAATATGGGTTAAAGGGTTGGTCACTGAAAACATGGAAATACGGGTTAAAGGGACAGTCACTGAAAACATCGAAGTATGGGTTAAAGGGTCTGTCACTGAAAACATCGAAATATGATTTAAGAAATATGGTTGTAGCGTCTACAAAAAAAGCCTTGACAGACAGCGTAGACCCAGATGAGACACCGCATGATGCGGCGTCTCATCATGGTCTGTGCTGTTTGCTTAAAATAATTTCTATAAGAAATATTCTAAATAAAGAAATAAATATACTAGACATCCCTAATTTTGGAAATAAATTGATCAAATTCAGAAGGATGGGAGAGTCCTATAGGCATAACTGTGTTACAGGGACAAGCACATAAAACAAGGAACTATGGGTTGAAGGGTCGGTGAATGAAAACATGGAAATATGGGTAAAAGGGTCGGTAAATAAAAACATGGTAATATGTGTAAAAGGGTCGGTAAATGAAAACATGGAAATGAGTGTTACAGGGACAGTCACTGAAAATATGGAAATATGTGTTAAAGGGTCAGTAACTGAAAACATGTAAATATGGGTTGAAGGGACAGTCACTAAAACATGGAAATTTGGGTTACAGATACAGTCAATGAAAACAATGAAATACGGGTTTAAGGGTAGGTCACTTAAAATATGGATATAGGTGTTTAATGGACAGTGAGTTAAAACATTGAAACAAGTGTCAAAGGGACCGGGAGTAAAAACATGGAAATAAGTGCCAAAGGGGCAGTCAGTTAAAACATGGAAATAAGTGTCGAAGGGACCGTCAGTGAGAACATGGAAATGTGGATTAAAGGAATAGTCAGTGATAATAAAAGGGAAATGTCGGTTAAAGGAATAGTCATTGATAACATTGAAATAAGCGTTAATGGGAAAGTATGTGATAGAATGGAAAAACATGTAAAAGGAACTGTCAGTGAAAACATGGGAATAAGTATTAAAGGGTCAGTCAGTAATTACATGGAAATAAGTGTTAAAGGGAAAGTCATTTAAAACATGGAAATAAATAGTTACAACTGTGACAGAATCAGGATGTTTATATTTGTTCAATATAACTATGCATTTGAGATTGTTATGCCTCTTTTAAATTATTAATACTTTATGGTAAAATAACCATTTTTTCATATCATGTTGTTTGCAAATTTGATTAGGTCCATAATCCATTTCCCGGAATTCATAAACCACTTTCATTCATGCATAAAATATGGTTTTATTGTTTGATATATTTGTTTTTATTCCATATAAGAGATAAAGTAATCAAATATATTTATTCCTTGCACAACCTTGTTTGGACACAGAAAATACAGCAGAGGTTTCAGGTACAGAGACATATTTCAACATCCAAACTAAACATTGAAAATGGCTGAAAACATCAAATTGCATCATTAAATTTTACTTATATAACACCAGTATAATTGTGCTTGTAAGCTGTTTCAACACTGTTTAATACGACATTGATCAGATGTGTTTGTTTTTTATCTCGTTTATGCAGGTATAATTATGGGAAAATAAATGAGCCTTGATCTGGAAAAACAGGGTTTAATGCGTTTTCTTAAAGTGTCATCGCAGATTAGCCTGTGCACTTCTCACAGGCACGACACTTTTGGCTTGAATGAATTTGTTTGTATGAGAACGTCTTGTCTCAACTTAAATCCACTCAAAACGGAGATTATTGTCTGCACTGGCTTAAATGACGCAATACAATAGGCACATGCATTAAGCCCCGTTTTACCAAAACGGGCTCAAATGACTTCAACTACAATCTGAGTTACCTGTTTGCTGAGTCCCCCATGGTGAGCCAGAGATAAAGTGACCCGATAGAGATGGCGGTATCCTGATCTCTTTGACATCCACAAAAACTCTATGTCCCTAGAGTCGGGCCAGGTCGGCAGGAAATAAAGTATGTCAGTGATCTGTGATTAACGAGTGAAAAATATTTAACATATGATATTTAACATCTAGGAAAACTGGGCTTAATGCATGTGTGTCACCACTGATAAGCCTGTTTAATCTGCATATGGATGGGAGTAAAGTGTTGTCCACGATTACTTTGTGCAGTCCTCACAGGCTAATCTGGGAGGATAATTCCGCTTTTATGGATTTTTTTTCATTAAATGTAATTCTGTTTTAAACAACAATCTATTCAAGGTGGAAAGTGTTGTTCATGATTAGCATGTGCTGACGACTTACTCACATGCATCAATCCCAGAGTGTTGCTTATATTTATCACAATAAACTTATTCTACTAAATCTGTAAAAAAAATATGATGTTCTCTGTATGTATGTAACTGTCAGCTATGATTTTAACACAAAAACATCGGAAAATGACCGACAACAATTCCTCTTTTTTTTTAAATCTCAAATCCTTGAAGTTATGTTGTTTTTTTTACAAAAACAACAAAATAGCATGCTGACAAATATATATAGAGAGAAAATAAGGTCGCTGTCAGATCTTTCTGTAATATATCAGGCAAGGCTTAGAATAATATAATGGCGAGGCCTGCCGTTTACTTGTTTATTATACCTCTACGTCCTCGATTATAAAGAAATAATGAAAAACTCGCTAAATAAACTTCATTTTGAGCGGGAAATGGCGTAACGAGCACTTGTGTTTAATATTTGTAAAACATGTGTTTTGCTGTTTGTGTTGCAGTTTGTGTTTCATTATATTGGTATCAAAGTGTTTGTTTTGTTAAATCTGATTTGATCTTACTACCATGATTACTTCATAGTTGATTCCGAGTCATATGCCCTACCTCCTATCATCGACTGATACAATAACTTCCTTTTTAACTGAAATAAAATAGTATAGCATGCAGCGTTATATCAGGCAGATATCAATGCAGCGGTACGATACAACTTGTTTTACAGTATTTATTTAAAAAACTTACAAAAACTTATAATGATTTTTTGTACAAATATTATCGATCTTCTTTTCTGTAATTTTACAATGAGTTCACATACATTGACCCAGATGTCAGAGGTTTCCTCCAGTAGGACGTGTACAGGTGGCAGTGGGGCAGGTTCATACTGGGCGTCTGTCCGTGTCTGTGAGCTAGAGTGGTACCGGGCCTCAGGGACAAAACACTCGTGAGGGATCAGGTACTGGGTAATGATAATAATGAACTATTTATGTTTTTACGAACGCATGAATGTATATTGAAGTGTTTGTCAATATTGAAGTGTTTGTCACTTTTGAACACATTTCCTCAAATTTGTTATATCGAACATCACGTGGAAATGGCTGTATTTCCGAATACTTTGATACATATTTAGACAAAGCAGGCTCTGTGTATGCAGTCTTCAATTATTATCGCAACGCATCAACGTGAATATCATCAACACTTGTTCTGATTTTGTATCGGAGCGCTAAATACAATTTGTAATTTTACCTTAATAATAGACCTGCGATGCATATTAAGTGTAATACTCAGCATACTTATGGATTGAAGGTATACCATTATACAAATACTACATAACGTATCGAGTGTTTCAACATATGGTCAAATAGAGACTGGTCATGTCAACCGAGGCTTTACATTATTACACGAAACAAATCAATAGTAATTTATGTACCCGCCCAAATCAGCAATTTCCAAGCATTTTAAGAACAAAAGTCATACTATCGCAATCAGACGCTTCGGTGGATTATTTAAATAATTTGCTCTTGCTAACGATCATTGAACACATGCATTGAACACTAACAATTCTCGCGTATTTAATCAAGTTTGTTAACGGCAGAATCAAATGTCCGTACTTGTTAGAACCGATGTGACGATTCAGCGGGTACATATATATTTAGAAGTCTCGTGGCTACGTGCATGTACCGTATTTCCATTCTCGTGTTGCATTCGACAAAACAAAGAACGAAAATCAACGCGTAGAATTTAGTATTTCGATGTTCAAATAATAACAGACACATTATAAATGAAGCAAAACGTTAATACAATCAAAACCACACCTAATTGTTATTAAAATGAAAAAGTTCCTGACTCCGATGTGCATAAAGAGTTCATTCACTGCGATTTAAACTAATTAATTAATGTCAAAGTACATAGCATACACGATTCATTTTAATTGGCGGTTTCAAACGAAAAATTTATTGATTTGGCACACCAATATTTAAAATTGATCGGACACAGACATGTTAAATTAGTTCCCATTTCAAAGATGCAAATGGGATGGCCAGTCAAAATTATATAGTTTCTTTATAGCATGTATCTGTAGATACTTGTGTCGACGCGATAATCGGGTTGGTGAGATTATCATGTTATAAATGGAAGGAAATTATGACGAACGAATTCGAATACTTAAGTAAATAACAGTTTTTAATGCGTGCTTGTTATAAATATAATGAATAACAGGTTACCACCCTACTATTGTGTATTATTTCAGGCGAGGCATAGAGTTTAGAAAAGGACAAGGCTTGTTGAGCCGTTATAGTACACAGCGATAGGTCAGTAACCTGCTTTCTGTTAATAATACCTCTACCTCCAAATTTTTTAAAAGAAATAATAACATTTATTCGCTACGGCGCTGCATTTTTAGCTTATCGTTGATCTTGATACCCATTGTTTACAAAAAGAAATAATTAAATGAAGTGTACAACTGCAACCGTTTTATAATGAAACATTATTAAATACTTCGCAGTATTTACCTCCCCAACAGATAAATGGTAGGTACTTTCTTGACATTTTTTATTATTTTCATGTCTGGAATGATGTCTAGTCTGTAGCATACCAGTGATTTTCGTCGTTAAATTCTTTAACGTTAAATGAATGGTTTAGAGTAAAACAAACAAAAGGAATTTAAATGCACATTTTTTAATAATATATATTTAATAACGCTATGTTTCGGATAAACAACCATTACATGGTAATGTCAGCTCCGATTTGATACCAGCTTCGCGGTGTTTGAAACTTCAAATGGACTGAGTTTAGTAGTGTCTAACCTTCCTATGATTGATAGGGGGTAAACCACTTGGACAGATTTGTCTATTTTCGTAATGTATAGTTGAGGCGAACGATTGGTGTGGTTTTGATTTTGTATATCAAATGATGTTGATTATAGTGAAAACTCATGTTTAACACGTTAGAATTCTATGTGAAACGCAAAGGTTTTGTGTAGTTTTAACATTTTTGCTGCTAAACTCAATTTCTCATTTGAAATCGAAAGTGTTTACAAATAAACATAACACTATGTTGATGTATGTTAGGTTTATGTTTATTTTGTGCAGGCCCGTACCCAGGCCATGGGCCAAGGGGCCCGGGCCTCCCCCCCCCCAGCAGGCTGTCGAACTATGATTTTTTTTAATAATCGGCACACTGCAATTTTTTCTCTCGTGCAAGGGCCCACAGTGTACTTTCCCTCAAAACAAAAGAGCTGCTATGTTTTATTGTCCCTGATAAACAGGGGGATTAACGCTCGCCAATCGAGATAAGCCTCTAGGCAATGTTTTCTTATCGCCTTGTACACACATCCCCGATCAGTCCCCCATTGTGATCATGAATGCTTCATCTATCGATGGTTGATGTAACATGTATTTCGTAAGACCAAATATGTTAAAGTTTATAGATTGATTGACCTCTCAAAATAGCAATATAGTTAAAAATTTAGCCATGTTTATTTTTAAAGCATGGGAAATAAGAAATACTTATAATACGTATTATGATTAGGGTAGGACTTTTTTATATACTTATGCACAGCCTCTTGCTGTATATTGTCTTATAAAATATCCAATACTTTGCTTTACATTGTACCCATGTATTTTTGATGTCTATGATTCGAATGACTCTGTGTTTTTGCTTATTGTATTTGATATTTCATGTATACTCATGGGCATATTGCCTACTGTATTATCTAATAAACTATATATGTAAACTATATGTATTTTGATACGTGCAGCGAATGGAAGCAACTGCTACAGGAGTTCGTAGACTATGGTCTGATAATTGCCGTCGCAATTTTTTTTCTTCTTTGAGAAGGCCCTAGACGTATTTTTAACTTCTAAAAGTTTTTTTTTAAACCTTTTATTAGGAATTTTTAGGTCCCAATATATACGTTTTGCATTGAGAATAGGGCCCTGAATTTGAACCGGAACAAAAACACTGACACAGGTATTAAAACGGAGTATTTATAATTTTTGAAAGGAAATCACTGAAAAAGACTACGATGAGATAGTTAACATGTTTATTTAAAAGAAGAACAGATTCATAAATTTGCCGAGCAACAGATAAGTATTTGGCAGAATTCAGTATTTAAAATAATTGAGTATCGAGAATTGAGTAATATCAACCTATTAATGGCTCATAGGTAAAAAAATGAATTTGAAACAACAAATTGATCTCATTATATAAGTTAACCTGATCCAGTGTAGAAAAATATTGTATAATTAAATTATCCCTTTCATTGAATTTGTTTGAAAACAGTAAAATATGTTAAATTTATTATTAAGATCATTATTTCCCCCAAAAATTAGGCGTTTCGCGCATTTTTTCCCCCTTAAAAATGACAAGGTCTTTCCCAAAAAATCAATTTAAAAAAAAACCTATGACGTTATTGATTTGTGAAAAAAATGGTGGAAGCAATACGAGAGTTGATGTGGATAATTTTCAGTTTAAACCTGTAAGTTTCGGAAATCTAAAGCTTTTAATATTGTTGTGAATTCAAACCAATTTTTAAAGTTTAAGACTTCCGAAATGTGCTGATTTACTTGTTATATTTCATTAATTCATATCACAAAAAACGTTTTTATAAGCATTAAAATTCATCTTGCAAAGTGCCAAATTAAAAAAATATATATATATAGGGAGGGGGGACCCCTCCCAAACCCTCCCCGGTTGGGCCCCCCCCCCCTCCCAAGTAAAAAAATCCTGGGTACGGCCCTGTTGTGTTTCATCGTATTGTAAAGTGTATTTGTTTGTACGATGTTACCAGATAAATGAAATGATGTATTAAGCACATACATATTTGCAATGTCTTACTTTGGAATAAGCATTTTTAAACATAACCTTCTCTGACGTAAAGGGGATTCTCATCGTGGTTTTATTTACTAATTTAATTGCATGCTTGTTTGAGAAGCTAACATTACTGGTGTTAAGGTTCAGAGAACAGGGCGGATTGTAAACTAAATTACATATAGATTTTCACGAAGATGTGTTTTGTTTTTTCTAGTCTGCGATTTGACAAAGATGTCGTTTAAGTTGTCATGTCTTTGACACTAATTGGAGCCTTTTTGGTGAGGTTAAAATTTCATATTGTTTGTAAATGGAAATTTGACTGACATATAGAATTTCATGGGAAATTTGTACAGTTATCAACATAAACTGGTAATATGTATCCAGTTTATATTATTGGTTATTTTGAAAGCGATACAATTTCATGAGAGATCCAAGGGCTACAGGAAATTCAGTTAGTTCAAATTACGTAGTATCTGGCACATACTTTTTCTTGTTTCGAGGAGCGCAAAATTACATTTAACATAAATAAGACAGACCAACAGTGCAATAAAAGTTTTGCCAATCGAACACGTTACTGTGCAGTGTATGAACGTTACGGAGATTACGTTAAAAAGTCACGGCACTCATAACTCGGTCACAAATAGAGACCGATAACTGTCCGATCAGCGGACGACGTATTTTTCAGCTTATCGGTCTGGCGCCTGGCCGATGATCGCACGGACATCGGGTCATTTTGTAGCATCGGGCGGCATCCGGATTAAGTTTACGTCTCACTTAAAATTTTACCTGACACTGGGCCCGGGAAGGAATCGAGTTGAGTTTGAAAAAGCGATCAGACTATCAACGCACGGTTATTGCCCGGCGATAGCCCCACATCAGATTCATTTCACGTGTATCGGCAAAAGTAAAGGTATTTCAAAGGGGCAAATATATCGGCCGGCGACCGTTTGATTGTCGGACGGCCTCCAAACGATGAGCGACGGACGCCGGACGGCGCTCGTTATGATACACATACAATGAATCCGATGTCGGGCGCACGCCGGAGGATAACCGTGCGTTGATCGTCCGATTTTTCTTCGATCTCGACTTGATTCCCTCCCGGGCCCGATGTCAGGTAAAACCAGGTGTGAGATTAGAAAGTAATCCGGACGCCACCCGATGCTTCAAAATGACACGGTGTTCGTGCGATCATCGGTCGGGCGCCAGCATTACATTGCATAGCCACTTATTTATTCCTTCCAAAAATGTTTGTTAAAGCTTACCATATTTACTTTAATAATGAGCTTACATTTCATATTCCGTAACTGTATTGTTGTTCTTAATATAGACACCACATTTGAACACGATCTACATATCATTCAAGAGCTAATAGCGGTGTTCTTGCCAGTAACAACGCGATGTTCAGCTTTTAAAGCGTAGCTCAATCATCACAGAGGTGTTCATGCCAGGAACATTACGGTAATCTTGTCAGTAAAATAGCGGTAGTATTGCCAGTAAGATGACGGTGTTCATCCTTCATGACGGTGTTCAGCCTTCATAGCGGTGTTCAGCTTTCATGAAGGTGTTCAGCCTTCATAGCGGTGTTCAGCTTTCATGACGGTGTTCAGCCTTAATAGTGGTGTTCATGCAAGTAACATAGCGGTGTTCAGCCTTCATAGCGGTGTTCAGTCTCCGTGACGGTGTTCAGCCTTCATGACGGTGTTCAGCATTGCTAGCGGTGTTCATGCAAGTAACATAGAAGTGTTGAGCTTTCATAGCGGTGTTCAGCCTTCATTGCTTGGTTCATGCAAGTAACAACATAGTAGTGTTGAGCTTCATAGCGGTGTTCAGCCTTCATAGCTTGGTTCATGCAAGTAACAACATAGTAGTGTTGACCTTCATAGCAATGTTCAGTTTTCATAGCTTGGTTACTGCTAGTAACGAAAGAGAAGTGTGCCCCAAAACTATAAGTATGATTAAAGCAAGAAAGGGGATTAATTTTAAATCACTTTGTCTATGCAAACAATGAACAAAAATAGCTTTGAAAAACTACTGATTACAAATTCAGAAATAAGTTCCGAGCCTGATCTCTATGTTGTAAAAAAAAGTTATCGTTAAACTATTTATCGAATCAGGATAGAGTGGACATGAATTTCGTATTACCTTATCTATCGGAAGTTTTTTTATGTCTTTTGGTCTTGATTACTTGATTACATGAGATTTTTTCAGCTAGTTTTAACAGGATTATTACACGCTATTTTTTGCGTATTGCAATGAAGTTTGCAACAATTATATTAAAACTATTACAAACTATATTTGAACTGAAGACTATAAACTATTATTTAGTACAACGCGATAAATTTTATGAAAGTCAAATTAATCAATGAAATAAGTGACCTGAGCCAGTTATTAGTACAGCATGCTTAATTATTATTGAGAAATCGGGCCCGTTCTGTGCTTGGATATTTAAACAATTGTGCTTGTGCCCTCTTAGTTAATCCACAATGCGCCAGTACTACACAACGGCTGTTTACTGATTAATACACAACTGTAACGCGAAAAGGATATTATTATGTACCCTGAAATAAAACTTCAGGAAAAATAAAGTTTCGACATAGTCACTTCAGTTTTCGTTTTGGGTGAGGCCATAATTTATGGCGGATCTTGCTATAATTTATAAACAGCTAAATATAAAGGGTATAGGAGAACAAGGTCGAATACATATTAAATAATACGTAATGCGGAAAGTAAAATAAATAAATAGAGCTGCCCTTTAAAACCAGTTGTTGGTGGCTGTATATGGAGTTATGTATTTCCACTTTAATTAAGAACAGTCGCACACTATTACAGCATTAACTTTAGCTATGTGCAGAGTTCTGAACACTTACAGATGTTAGTTTAAATTGCATAACGTTATGAGCGGATGAAATTTATAGGAGATAAAGTAAGAAAAATTTCATATCATTGAATACCCTGACACATTATTGTGACCAACCAGTCAATCCTTAAACGATGAAAAAGTCGATTAACACGGCAAACGTTTGCGAGATAACCAGGATTTTACTGCAATGTGATGTGGTATCACGTTGCATGTGATATTTCTGAAACTAAACACATATTTTAGGTTGTTACGTGCAACATAAAAAACATAAACATAACAAACTTATTATTTTACGAGAGCGTGCATATCAAGTTATATTTAAGTGTTTGTTATAATTGAACCCAGTTTCTGGACCTGATTATCCGTTCCCTTTCCCCCATAAAAAGCAAAGTAAAAATGCCTTTTGCAACCAGCATAAAACCAGAACAGCCTGCGTTTTAATCGCAGCCAGTTCAGGTTGTATGCTGTTTGCTGCTCATCAGTAACTAAGGGTTGAAAATGAGGCTTTTTAAACTTTTATTTAGTAAGGAATGTGCATAATTAAATGTAACTTTCTAAGGGACTAGAAATGCGTCAAAATACGTATCTAATTGGGAAAGGGCTATATCGAAGAACGCGTGACAATGGCGGAATTCAGAAATAAATAAATTGTTACAATTTCCAAGAGGCAACATAAATTATTCATGACGTCTCTTTATTTTTTTGTTGAAACGCTTTAAAGTTAGCGTAAATTATCGCAAACAACAACAACTGATCTGAACACTGATTTTGTATCGAAACAGTGCATAATATTTTAATGTAACCTTAATAATATAACATTGATGCATATAAGGACATGTATTTGCACATTTATGGATGGTATATATACCAGTATATAAATACCACATCCCTTTACTAGTGTTTTAACGTATTGTCAACCCGAGACTGGTAGTCTCAACCGGGGAGTTATATAATTAGACCGAACACATAAACAGGAACGTATGTATCCAATAGATCCACGCGTTTCAATGCATGTTAATAACACAAATTATCATATTCCACTCAGAACATTTTGCGGATTATTTATTATTAATATCTTCGTATATTGTTGTATTGACGAGCATAGAAAACATGTATTGGTCATTCACAAGTCCTGCGCATATAATCTAGTTGTATAATGGCTAAAATCTCATTTCTCTAACTTTTCAGTACTGGCAGTAAAATTGAGCGGGTACAAATATATAAAGGAGATCGTGGGTCCGTGCATGTACCGTCTTCTCGTTTTGCATTCGACAAATCAAAACGCGAAAATCAACGCATATAAGCTCGTATTCCGATCTTCAGATATAATGTACGCAATATTAGTGTACCAAAACATTATTACACACGTAATTTTCATTAATATGAAGCAGTCCTTGACACACCAATCTATATAAATACTTTATTTACTGCAATAAACACAAACTTTGTACTGTCAAATAATGTTCCTGGAATACATACTTTAAGTAATGTAGAAAGGCGATTTCATGTTAATAAACAAACAATTGATTAAGTTTGCATATAAGTATTGCAATTTTACAAATGGGCTAAACATGATAAATTAGTTCCTGTTTAAAGATGCAAGTGCAATGAACACAATTTTGCAAGTGCAATGAACACAATTTGTATCGTGTTGATTTTTATTATAAAAAGTATATAAAAAGTTGCAACAACTTAAAGTTATGGCACATTATTTGGTAAGACGATCAGGTATGCGAGATAAACATGTTGGAAAGTGTGATGAAATGAAATAAATGCTAAACGAACGGATGTATACATGTATATGTATTGTAGTATTTGCTCCAAAAAAAATGCCTTTCTTACTGCAGTGTGTACTTGTTTATACGCTTTATTTGCATGTTAAAATAATGTTAAAACGGTTCTTTATACACAGGTGGCAACATTCATACGTGATGAAGTTTCTAACAAAAGATCATGTATCGTTGAAAGACAGTAGGCTAAAAATTTTGATGCCTGTCTTTGACAAAAATAAATATTGAAATATTAAACGTCTAAACAAATGCTACCGTTTTGTTATAACATATTATCAAACCCTTTCCAGAGTTCCGTCCCAAACAGATTAACGGCAGCAACTGCATTTACAAGTAAATATTCCTTTCGTTTTAATATTAAATGATAACTAGTTTATAGCGTTTTCGTATGTTGTGCTGTAAGCGCGTTTAATGTTATATACTTTAACTCCTAATACATGGTTAACAGTCAAACACTGGAAAGAAAATATACATTCATAATAAAAATGTTCGTATAATAACAATAATACTCGAATAAACCAACATGACGTGATATGTAATCTCCGCATCGATTTGATACGCTGCGCTCAATATTAAAACGTTACCGATACTGAGTTGTAGTAGTGTCTAACCTTTATTTGACCGATATGGGAGGCAAACACTTGCACCGATTCGTCTAATTTCGCTTTGGAAGCGAACGATTGGAGAAGTTTTATTTAAATTTTTCGACCAAATTATGTTGTTTATGACACGGATCTATGTTAAAGGGTAAGAATTATTTGCGAAAAGAGAAGGTTCGTAATAAGTAAAAATATATCATTGATAAGCTCAATTTATATTTTGAAATCGAAAGTGACTTCCTTCTATGTAAAAGGATCATAAAATTACATTATAAATGTGTTGCTGTAATCTTAGTGTAAGTAAAGTTTGCGAGTAATCGGTTTTATAATTGTTATTGTTGTATAAACTGTGAACAGATTAACAACATAAGCAAAACACTTAGTGGTGTGGTTAATGATTCAGATCCTATGCTGCAGGAGAAATGGAGTCGCATAGCTGATATTGTGAGAGAAGTCCGTCAGAGAAAGAATTGAAAAGAAAGTGGTTTGAATGATGTGGAGGAGATATTGAACTTGAGGCTCATGTAATTGTGTCGTAAATGCCAATATTTCCATTTACTGGATATTTCCATCCGGCTGCTGGAGAAGTATTGCATTATTATTACACAATTTAAACAATACATTGGACATTCTTAGTTTGATGTCTGGCCATATTAATGGTTTTATAATATATTGTTGCATCATTAAGAAATAAAAATGGTACTGTTAATGTTCGAAATGACACTCACATAATCCAAATATGTATTTGATGAATATTTGCGCTCAGAGCTTAAACATTCGGAAATCGTGCAATAAATGACCGCGTAATACAAGATTCTAGGGTCCTTGTAGTGTTGTTAATGTCCCGGAAAGAAGAGTCAGTATCATCTCGAAAAATATATTGCATATCTATAACGTGGAACAAAATGCGGACGATAAAGCATGGAACCCGGCCCTATGTCGGAAATAAATTGGTTCGTCATACATTTGTATAGCTCTCTATTGTAGTAATACACATTCATCGTCTATAGCTACCAATAACTACAAAGTTATGCATGTGTAATATGTGTTTGAAATATTTCTTTCTTAACGAATACAGTATAAGATATGCCACAATGTCCCATATGTTTTGGTCATTTCACATGATGTCAATCACTGTTAAGTTGACGACTGTTTTTACTTGGAGCTTCCCTGAATGGAAAAGATGCAGTTGACTGCTTACTGGCGTGTAGCTAAAATGAATTCATGCTGTTTTGTTTTTCCTTCGTAATTCATGTAATTGTTCTTATGTGTTCATAAGATATTCTTGAAATGCGTAACAAATTGAATGAAATAATAAATTGAATGCATGACATTACGGAAAGCTGGTTGTGTAATAAATTTAAGTGAAGGAACAAAATGGTATGCTATGTAATATTAACGATAGCACACGGCAGACATGTATCTACAGTGCAAACATACTGTATTATACACAATTCTGAACCCAAAATTAAAAGTACATATACGCCTTTGCCTATATGTTGAGTGTTTCGTTATAAATACTTATGATTTAGGTATGGTGTACAACTTATGGGGCAGTCTAGGTCAGAACATTTATATATATATATATATCGGTCAGTTGGCTAAAACTTAATGTAGACGCCATTTTGTTCAGTATTAGGGTTAGGGTTAGTGTTCATAGTAAGTACGCACCAAGTAATGTATTGAAGAATATGCTGCCAATCTGCGAAAATTGTATGACAGGGCACATGCACGTCGGGATAAAAAGACTAGGGATGAAGATCTTGTGCGAAGATTTTTAGATGGGTTACGTGATGAGGAGGCACGGTTTGAAATTGAATTTCTCAAGGATCCATCGACTCTTGACGAGGCCGCGTACTATGCCGTTACATTTAGCGAAGTCAGAAAGTCTCAAGACTCAGAACGCCGCAGGAAGTTTGCTCGGGTAGTGCGAGAAGATCAGTTCTCTCAACGGGGCTCATCTGAAACACATACCGAAACAGTCATGAAGGACAAAAGGCACTTCAACAGGGTTGCGCAAAATACAAATAAACATGTTGACCAAACTGAGCTCTTGAACGAAATACTAAAGCGCCTCGATAATTTGGAGCATAAACAACCTGCTTATAATAAGGGGAATCAGCTGAAGAAGGCTGGTGTTGAATGTTTTAGCTGTCACAAGCTTGGACATTTTGCGCGTGAATATCCGGAGAAGAAAGATGACAACAAAATAGAACAAAAGGCAAGCACTCAAGAAAAACACAGACAGGAACCTTTAAACTTCAAGGGACCAGCCCTGTCGGCCAAGGGGAGGTCCAAATACATGTAGAAGAAGGCCGAACAAAGGAGATAACACAGGAGCAAGGAGCAAGGGAAGCATTGAGAGACTTAATGCGGTCACTAGCAGATGGAGTATACGTTCATGGAACGGTTAACGGGATGGAGTTGATCTTTACAGCGGATACTGGGGCATCTCGAACTGTAATATCCAGTAAGGCTTTTGACAAACTACCTAGTACCATGCAGCCAAAGTTGGTGCGGTCTGCAAGTTTAGTAGGTGCAGGGGGTGTTCCTGTGCCTGAGGTGGGAAAGGGGAGTTTTGAAATATCACTTGGGCCACACAAACTTATCAAAGAAGTGATTGTGGCAGACATCGAGGATGAAGCCCTACTTGGATATGATATACTGATGGGTAGCGGTCAGGGACCGGCTAACATCATTTTAAGCCAAAATAAGATCGTGTTAGATTGTAAGGAGATCCCGGTTTTTCAAGTGGGTAGAGGAAAATGCTCCAGAAGAGTGTCAGTGGCGGATGATGTGAAAATCCCTGGATTTACGGAAACACTGGTGGACGTTTACATAGAGAGAGAAGAATCAGACGATTGCTTAATGGCTGCGGAATACATAGTGGAACCTAGCAATAACTTTAAGGACAAATATTAGTTGGTCATGGCTTCCACCCTTGTTGATATCAATAAACTGTCGACATGCAAGGTCAGGGTCTTGAACCCCATGGATGTTGAAGTTACCTTGAGACAGAATGCTGATGTCGGTAGAGCGGTGCTGATTGAAAGAATTGTAAGCGTCATCGCTGAAGAAGAACCTGGAAAAGTAAAGCAAAAACATGGCAAATTGAGAAAAGTTTTTGAAGTAAGCAGCACGCAAACAAAACTGCATCAGTATATGGATCAACCAATACCGGATCACCTTAAAGACCTTTATGAAAAATCTGTTGATGGCAAGAGCCAAGAACAACAGCGTACTGTCGCAGCTCTTCTATGCAAATTTGGTGAGGCATTTTCGAAGAACGAATGGGATGTAGGCCTTACCAATGATGCGGAACACTCAATTGACACTGGAGATGCTAAGCCGATCAAGCAGAGGCCACGACGCGTGCCACTCGCATTCGCAGAAGAGGAGAAATCTGCAATAGTTGATCTTCTGAAAAAGGGGGTTATACAGAAAAGAACGTCTCCATGGGCCAGCCCAATTGTCTTTGTGAGGAAAAAGTCTGTAGCTGTCAGATCCTGTGTAGACTACAGAAAGCTCAATGCGGTGGTCAAACCTGATGGGTTCCCTTTGCCAAGGACTCAAGATTGTCTTGATGCAATTGCAGGCTCTGCTTACTTTAGCAGTTTCGACCTAACAAGCGGGTATTTTCAAATACCTGTGAAAAGTGAGGATATCCCGAAGACAGCATTTACCTGCAAGTACGGACTCTATGAAATGACGCGTATGCCCTTCGGACTGAACAACAGTGGCAGCACTTTTCAGCGAACGATGGAGCTCGTACTTCATTGTCTGCAATGGCAAACATGTCTTATATATGTGGATGACATTATTGTCTATGCAATGACATTTCAGGAAAACATTGAGAGGGTTTGTGAGGTCTTGGAAAGGATAGTAGAGGCCGGCTTGAAACTAAGTCCTGACAAATGTCACCTTCTAAAGACTGAAGTCGTTTTCTTAGGACACTTGGTCTCCAAGGACGGTGTTCGGCCAAACCCAGTGAATGTATCCAAAATACTATCCTGGCCACAACCTGTTAAACAAAAGCAGGTGAAGCAATTTGTCGCAATAGCATCATATTACCGTCGTTTTGTGAAAAACTTCGCAAAAATTGCCAAACCATTGACAGACCTGACACGTAAAGGTGCCCTATTTGCATGGAAAGAGGCTTGTCAAGAAGCATTTGAGGCACTAAAAGGGCATCTTACAAGTCCAAATGTAATGAGCTACCCCCTTAACGATGGAGGTACCTTCTATCTTGACGTTGACGCGTCAGGTGTTGGAATTGGTGCGGTCCTGTCTCAAATGCAAGACAATAAGGAACGGGTGATAGCATATGCCAGCCGTGGTTTGAACAAGGCTGAAAGAAACTACTGTGTAACCGAGAGAGAGCTTCTTGCCGTTGTGTACTTTGTTCAGGATTTCCGGCAGTATTTGATGGGCAGACAATTCATAGTAAGATCAGATCACCAGGCTCTAGTGTGGTTGTTTAGTATGAAAGAGCCGAATGGAAAGATAGCCAGATGGATTGAAATATTAGCAGCATTCCATTTTTCGATTGAATACAGACCTGGTAGACATCAGCCACATTGCGACGCCTTGTCAAGGTGTGAAGTAACAAGAGACTGTAAATGTGACAAGAATGATACCAGTGAACCTCTACCCTGTGGTCCATGCTCGAAGTGTCGACGAAGAGCAGAGATGATGAAGTCTGAAGATTTAGTGACCCAGCTTGCTGAAAAGGAAACCGGAAAATTAAGGACCGTTGACACTAGAAGTACAGTTAAACCCTGGTTCCAACAATTTACCCCGGAAGAAATGTCCAAAATACAAGACAGGGATCCTGACATCCAAATCATTAAACAAGCACAAATCAAAGGGGAGAGACCAACAGCTGGTGACATGGCAAGGGAAAGTGCTGCTGCCAGATTTTACTGGACCCTCTGGGAACAACTGTATCTTGAAGATGGGGTGCTATGTAAAAGTTTCAAGAAAGAGAACGGGACGGGACAATATACTCAAATTATAGTCTCAGTTGAGTTGAAGCAAAAGTTAATGCGGTTGGCACATGACAATGTAATATCTGGGCACCTCGGAATCAAGAAAACCCTCCAAAAAATATTGCACCAGTTCTTCTGGTTTAATCTGAAGGAAGACCTGAAATTATGCATCAAAGCTTGTGATATATGTGCATGCGACAAGAAACCACAGAAGAAAGCAAAAGCTCCGATGGGCCATTTACCAAGCGGCGCACCATGGGACACCTTAGCAATTGATTTTTTGGGACCATTGCCAGTAACAGAACGGGGTAACCGATACATTATGGTGGCTAAAGACCATTTCACCAAATATGTAGAAGTAATTGCTGTACCGACACTGAGCGCCAATGACTGCACTTTAAAAATTGCAAACGAGTTTATAGCCAGATGGGGTGCACCGTTGTCAATTCACACAGACATGGGGTCAACCTTCGAGAGTGCCATTTTTCAAGCCTTGTGCAAGCTCTTCGAAATAAGGAAAACGCGCACTACTCCAAGAAATCCAAAAGGGAATGGTCAAACTCAGCGTTTCAATAGAACACTGGTCAAAATGATTAAGGCTTACCTGGTTAACCAAGACGAATGGGATTTATAGCTAGGATGTCTGGCAGGGGCCTACAGATCAACGCCACTCGAAGCCACCGGTCTTTCGCCAAATCTGATGTGTCTTGGGAGAGAGGGAACAATGGAGGCTCGTAGGACCAAAAGACGCCAGTTCACCTGCCTGCACTGCGCAAAGAAGGGAAACATACGCTTCACAGAGAAGTACAGAATGGTTGACCACATTTACAAGCACCACGTGGCCCTCGACGATTGCCCATTTTATTGCACGTTGTGCATGTTTAGGTGCACCACAAAGGAAGCCCTACAAAAACACGTGACAAACTACACGAAACACACGGCGCTAGCTGGCAACAGCAACGACCAGACGCGGTTCCTCTGCAATAACGCCAATCCAAAGCCTGTTTCAGAAGGAACGGACTTCAGGGAGGCGACCCAATATGAGACGGACCATCGAGTTATCATGATCTCCGACTCCTTGATGAGTGACCACGAAGAAGAAGAAAACAACGATGGTCTAGTCACAATAAAAGTCACTCCGGAAATCCTGGCCCAGTTATCTTTCCATAAAAAGGTGCAGGAAAATGACCCCTGTAACCCTGGGATGGGCGATCTGCTTTCCAGCGGGACACACCGCCAGACGTCGAGCGCAGCTGTAGCACAACCACAACAACCGTTGAGACCATCTGCGATTGCCTTCAACTCTCCAGCTGTAGAACAACCACCACAACTGTCGAGACCACCCGTCATAATAAACTCTCCAGCCAGCACCACCAGCTCTATGACTCTCACCTTCCGTGCACCAAAGCCGAACAGCTCCGCAGACGCGTATCAAGCCACATCCACGGCTGAGGTGTTGCACACACCTGTATAGGTATTGCACACACCTGTTGCTGGGCCGACACTTAGACAGGTTTCGCCAGGATTCCATTTTGCTGACACCCTCTTCCATGATGATGATACGGCTTTTCCTTGATCACCGCCTGAAACCAGAAACATCACAGAAGTTGGCGTGCAGACTGACGATGTGAGGCCATCAGAGGCAAACCAGACACTGTTGTTCAACGCCATCGCATCCATCCTTGAGGCCGGGTTCGCGAAAATGGCTGAGGCGATCGACCGGAACACCAGGGGCTTAAGGGATGTCGATCGTGGCTTGACCAGGATGACCTCGACCATGGACAGGATCGAAAGGGCAGTAGGGCGCATCGCTGCCGACTCAAGACCACGGGGCAGGCCTGAGGAGAACGTACCGAAGAGGTAGCGCCTTCTCGAAGACAAAGAAAACAATAATTTCAGAAGATAAATTATAATTGTAGGAGATGAATTTTGCCTTATACTATCATCATCAGTATTATAAATAATAAATAACCATTCTTAACATTTATCAATTGAAGAACTCCAATTGGTTGGAAATTGTCGAATATGTATCAAATCTGGTAATATTTTAAAGTTTAAATGTTTGTTGATATCTAGTCATGTGTATTAGTACACTAAAATTGTTTGATATCTATGGGATAATGATGTTAACAATTCTTATTGTTTTGAAATATTGAATGTCAGATTGTCATAATTTCAAAATTGAATTGTGATTGTTGCAATGTTTTTAATGTTTAAGCCTTATTTATTTAAATGTCAGTTCCAGGATTGCATTCTGAATGCGTTGGTGTTAAGTGTAGTGCTTACTGTAAAATTGCAGTGTTTAGATGAGGGAACTGTAAATTTGTTATTTGTTAATAAGATTATTTTACGACTTAATTGTTATTAAATTGTTTGTTTTTCAAATATTTATCATTCACAAAGTTGTTAGAGTTATGGCTATCGTAGTTTAGCCATAAACAACGAGGGGGTAATGTTGAGATTGGAAACTCAAATATGACGACAGTGAAAACTCAAACAAGCATTATTGGGTTTAACATTATCAAAATCACTTACCTTGTATTGACTTGAGTTGACACTCTGTTGTTGAGTCTTTTATACTTACTTCTGTTGGTTTGTACTGGCTGAACCACAAGAATTATGTAGTCGTTTCTTAATAATCACGAAACAACATACTTAATGCATATGTTTGCCAGTTATATTTAGGTTTGCCTGTTGTATTTCCACTATCATATAACTTTAACCTATGTAATGGATCTTCGTATCCATGCATTTTTTCTTGAACTGTGTTACGCTCGATTCCAAACTCATGGACGATTTTGTTGTAAAATGTTAGTGTTTTTCAACACAATGTATACTTATCTACATAACCGCGCAGTAGGGTTCATTTTAAACACTTTGTGATGATGTAATTTGTTAATATTGTCTTAGCGTTCTGTCCAACATTTTCGTGGCAGCCATCTTGTTTTAACTGTCAATATCGGCTAAGTAGCGAAAGTATGTATTTCTCCCGATAACGAGTTGAGGTTCGTCTTCAAAACGCTAAATTTACTTATCATGTGTAATTTGAACCCATTTATTTGTAAACATGTTGTTTTTACGAGAAAATAATACATTGGCCTTTGAAATGCTTTTGTAAACGACGCGCACCTAGCTGCCACATTAGTTGCTTCGTCATGCCACAGGAGCTGTGGCGTCCCACAAAAATTGTGGCACGACACAATGTGGTGCCACATTGGGGTGTGTGGCATGTGGCATGCCACAATGTGGCACCGTGACGAGTATAAATAGCCCTAGCGCGTTCATTCGGGACTCAACATTTCTAAAAGAGCCTGAACTCCATCTCGGTTTTCTTTAAAACTAGAACTTCTAAATTATAACTTAGCAAAAAGGTGCGCGTATTTCAAACTTATTATTTAATTAGTAACTTATAGATAGTAATATAAACAATTTTAAGTAAATAAATATATTATAATATACTTTAATGAATTGAATATATTTGATCATAATTCTGTAACGCACTTTGAGCCAGTTAGTCTCTTTTCGATAATAGTACGTTTTGATAGGCTACATTTCACTAAACAGTGTAAACGTTTTATTATACTATTATCGCCATATCTTAACGAGTTGTCTACAATAAAAATCTTCACTGTTTTCAAACTCTTTGTCGTCTTTAATCCTTTAAGTTGGAGTCATTAACAACAGCAATCACTCACTAGCTCATAATAACACAATGAAACAATTCACAATCACCAAAAAGTACTAACGGATGACGAAGGCCAGTCACCCCTGAAGGCGAAGGCCAAGCCTGACAAAGACCAGTCGACCCTGAAGGCGAAGGTCAAGGCCGACTCGCAACAATATCCAATTAAAAACGTGTATTATTAAAGCGGATGTACTCTTTCCATTCGTAGGGTAAACTACTTTTTTTCTATATACGATGTTTAAAATAAGCTATTATACGTGTCGTCTTTGCGAACGCCGTTGCTACATGTGTGTCAACGTGTAAAAGCAAAATCAGCGCACAGTTTAAATATTACAATTGATTGGTTTGCAGATTTTTAGGAAAATGTGGTATGATAAACAGAAAAAAACAGGTTACTGTCCCATCGTTTAGTAATATATTAGGCTCGGCACGAATACAATAAAGGCTCGGCAAGCCTCGCCGTTATAGTATTATTAGCCTCGCCTGATATATTACAAAACGATCGGGCAGTAACCTGTTATTCTCTATTTGTGATATATTTCAGTCGTTCTTAATGTAAAACGCAAACTTGTTTGCCCAAGGTTTTTATGTGTGTGTTATGTTGCTGTTTACAGTGGTCCCTGCAATTTGTTTCGTAAGATCGTTAAACATTAAGCTACGCATATGAATATATGTCATGGTGATTGAACAATGCAGAGTGAGAATCGAAGTGTGTGCGTATTTATGCTAGTTGCATGTTAATACATTATAACAGACACATGAAGCACTCGGATGTCTTTCTGTGTTTATCAAAACTAATGGTAAAATTTGCCGTTGGTGTGATTGGTAAAATATCTTATTGTAATTATTTTGAATAATGAATTTGCGCCAAAGGACCGTTCAATAGCACACAACGTCTCATATTTCTTAAAAAATGGATGCGCGTATCATATTATGAAACATCAAATATAATGATAGTTCTGAATAAAAGATGAATACATAGTTATATAATTGGTATTATAGCCAAACATACACAGGAAACACGCTAAACAATTTATCTAAGGTCAATTGATGCACTGATTAGAATGGTGTTGAAAATGATTCGGACAACTCAGATCCTATCCGAATCCATGTCCTAGCGAAACGTGCAAATGAGATAGTGATTATGATTCGTCAGAGGATGAATTTGGAAGGATGTCAGGTTGTTGATCTGTTCGAGATATTTACAAACATAATGCTGTAATAACGCTGTAACGTCCGTATTGTGCAGTAATCGTCGAAAATGACAGTAACGCAAATGTTAATACTTTCAACAATTTACAGCAGCTAAATATATGACATTTTTTCCAGTGCGTATAACTTTTTTTAAATCTGATGCATTTAAACGAGCATTTTTTCTAGTAAAATGAATAAGTAAGTATTCGTTGCAATTGATCATCGGTATGCGTATAGGAACTAGTTATCAGTAACAGTATTAAGACTTGCACCCAGAATGTAGTTATAAACTTGGTAGTTAATAAGATTAAGATCTGAATACGAAAAATCGTGCTGAAGATTGTGTCATTTATCCTGTGTCATATCGGTTATTCATTTAAGTGTTTGACCAATTAGGTCTCGTGGATAGTATGTAATTGTTATAATCAAAAGTGAAAAAAATTCTCCCGTATGGAGCATTGATACCGGGTACATAATTGATTGTGAAGTCGTACATGATGCTTGATTCCGAAATGATGTCAATAATAACCAATACAATAACCTAATGTGCTTTCTCTCCCTTGTGTTGTTATGGTAAAATTTAATCTTTGAGTAATTAAATTGCAAAACATTGACTCTTTTATACGCACAGACTAACCAAGGACGACACTTTATGCCTCAACTGGATTTGTGCAAATATAAGAGATCATTTCGCCGAAAATACCATAAAGCGTAAAGGGTCGTCTCTTTTTTATCTGTACGCACTGCTTGTCTGTGACGGCACTTAACGCACATGCATTTAGCCCAGTTTTCCAAGAACGAGACTCAAATCTGCAAATCACCATGAGACAGTGTATGATACACTGAACGGAATCAGGAATACATAGAACCAGGCGGTCAAAATATGCGATGGGCCAGGCCTGGAACTAGATACACATGAACCACAGCTAGCCCCAGAGAAAGCGCGGGCCGCTTATTCCGGAACCATCGCCGCCTACCATATAGGTCTAAGAATAGATGCATCGACATTTACCGAGACATATTATAAGAACAGGGTTTGTGTTTCTTTCGTCAACGAATCTTATGCCCAAAATATATAATACTATAAAAGTATATATTAACAATCGGAAGGCGTAACACTTCATCTAACGTAAAACAGCTAACCATTATTTTAGATGTTAGCTATACTCACGCTTTTCTTACACGTCCAATTATTAGCGACGCGTCGTCATTCGGTCACATTCTATCACCGCCTGATATTCTTCTTCCCGATAAGTGACCCCGTTTTTTGATTTAACTGTTTCATGCCCGGCATATAGACAATATTATGTTAGTTTTTGATAAACATCAAGTTTATAATGCGAGGCTGAGAACCATGCTAGCACGAGGCTTGCCAAGCACTACCATGGTTCGAGCCGGGCATGATAAACTTGATCTTTATCCAAAAACTCACAAAATATTGTATTTATCATATTATTTTCTCCCCTTTTCCATTAATAATTAAAAAAATATCGCATTTTTTGGCGATTTTCTCTTTCCGTAGTTGACAAAAACATATTCTCCAATTTTTGGAAAAACCTAAATCTGATCTAAAAATAGCGATAGTATATAGAAGATATTTGTTGGATTCGATCGAATATCGATTTTATTTCACGAGTGATCATATAAAATATGTATTGTTTATGATCACGAGTGAATTAAAATCGATATTCCATCCAATCCAACAAATATTCGTTTTATTTTATGTTTTTTCAAATTGTTAAAGAGTTTT
Source organism: Dreissena polymorpha (assembly GCF_020536995.1). Lineage (NCBI taxonomy): Eukaryota > Metazoa > Mollusca > Bivalvia > Myida > Dreissenidae > Dreissena > Dreissena polymorpha. The sequence goes on along the minus strand of NC_068356.1, from coordinate 147,006,553 downwards.
ACTGGATAATTTTGCTGGATTTATGACGTCATTTCGTCGAAAATGACGTAATTTTACAGTAAAACAGTGAAAAATATCAATAGTTTTCACTGTTTTTTCCCACTGTTTAAAACAGTGAAATACCAGTTTTATTTCACTGATATTTCTCTATAAGCCACCGGAAAGCATAAAATAAAAAGGTAAAGTTTATACGATCGTTGTTATACTATCGATTTTCATCTGGTTATAGGATAAAGTTAATTATCTCATGACCATTTAAATGAGCCTAAACTTTATATTGATATATATCTTATAATGCGGTATTAAGCGGTGCATGAAAATTAAATTATAAATATTATAAATAACATAGTAGGTGAATTAATGAATGCAAGATTTCATAAATGGGAGAATGAGTGAGTGATTGAGTGATATAGTGAGTGAGTGAAGGTGTGACGTAGTGAGAGAGTTAGATTGTGAGTGCGCGAGCGAGCGAACTGTTCAAACATGATCTTAGAAAAAAAAATCCAACGACGAACAAGTAAAAAACTTTACCAAGCAGCTTCTTCACAGATTATCACCAATCAAAATAAACACTAATACAATACAAAAAAGATGCTTTCTATACTTATGTAAGATCATATTGGTGCGGCGCACATTTTATAGCCTTCGGTCATGAAGATACTGACGTGCACCACTATTCGTATACGACTCTTATTTAGTGATACATGTATATCTTTAACCCACTGCGACTTAAAGTTGCATCTCAACATATACTATATGATAATTATGACTTTTTGTGCAAGGGAGTTGAAAATTGTTTCGTGAGAGCGCGCATGTACGTGACGAAGCACGTGATCTTGTCGGTGATTCTCCTGTACGTGGTCATATTCAACAGCACGTAGTGTAATTGCAGTGACTCATTGAACGCGACTAAGTAGGCGAATGATGTACACTTAACAAACACAGCATAAACAGCTGTACAACAAACACGAATATCTAAAACAAATAGCACATGATGGTTTTGTTTGTTTGGTTGGATTTTTTTCTGTATTAAACATTTGTTCAGTCATATTACTGTGGTCAGTTAACCTTATTTTTCCTGGGGTAGCTAGTTACCAAGCTTCATTTTCCAAATACTTACGCAGATAATTCAAAAGTGTCCTTCTTGTTATATAGATATAATTAGACGTGCCGTAGACCGAAATTTAATGATCATTCCCCACACAA